>NC_065525.1:5227080-5241060 GCF_006386435.1 Epinephelus moara
GACCTCTCTAAAGCAAGGCCCTTGCTATATATATATATAAAAGCATAATTATAAGGCTACGAAAACCAAACAAATTTTATTTTATAGCGATTATACACTCATATAAACATATTAATGGGTAGAATATTCAGATTCAGATTCAGATTTGACAATAAACCATGCCAAATATTACACACTGGCCCTTTAAGAAGGAAAATTATAGCGAAATTGGCATTGCAAAAAAAACTTCGAAAAGAAAAATTAAATAGATTAGAACTAGAACTAGATAACCTAGAAAAGAAAAATAAAGACAAAACAGACTTGGAAACTACACAAAAGATAAAAGAAGTCAAATAAACGAATTATATTCATTAGATATTCAAAAGAAATTACTATTTCTAAAGCAACGGTATTATGAAATAGGTAATAAATCTGCTAAACTCCTAGCCTATAAATTAAAGAAACAACAATCTGAAAGAGTAATATGCAAAATTAAAGATCCAACAACAAAACAAGTGAAGTATAAAATCCGGGAAATTCATAATACTTTTGAAAAGTATTACAAAAATCTTTATTCTCGAAGGTCCCATAAAGGAGACACTGCTACTGGCTCTCTTCTTAATTCACTTCACCTTCCTGAAATATCCGCCGAACAAAACACAGAACTACTAGCTGAAGTAACACCCGTTGAACTGGAAAAGACAATAATGAGACTTAAATCTAACAAATCCCCAGGCTCAGATGGCTATACTGCCGAATGGTATAAGACCTGCAAAGAGCCACTAATACCATTGCTTCAGAGAACATTCAACTGGGTATTTGAAAAAGGTGAGATTCCTCCATCGTGGCGGGAAGCTGTCATTGCAGTGATACCAAAGGAGGGGAGGGATAGGTTGGACTGCTCCAATTATAGGCCAATTAGTGTTCTAAACCGGGACTACAAACTCTTTACCTCAATTTTAGCTAGGAGGCTAGAAAATATACTCCCAGATATTATTAATTTGGATCAGACCGGTTTCATTAGACAGAGGCAAACCCAGGACAATATACGACGTACCCTACATATAGTCAACCATATCAAAATGAACAATATAGAAGCAGTTATATTAGGACTAGATGCTGAAAAGGCATTTGATTCTGTAGATTGTTTTTTTTATATAGAGTATTATTTAGATTTCACTTTCATGAAAAAATTTGTTGAGACAATAAAAGCATTATATAACAAACCAACAGTGAAGATACGGATTAATGGTGGATTATCAAACTCTTTTGAGTTAGAACGGGGATGCCTACAAGGTTGCCCCTTGTCCCCGCTTCTATTTGCGATTTTCATAGAGCCCTTGAGTCAGTGGATAAGGCAAAATGAGAAAATACATGGAATTAGACTGGCCCAAGGTGAGCAAAAAATAGCTATATTTGCGGATGACATTTATTATACTTGGAGCGCCCAAACACTTCCTTCCCTGACTTAATTACAACTTTAACAGAATATGGATCATTATCGGGTTACAGATTAAATACTCACAAATCCCAAGTACTGTCTTTTAACTACATACCCAGCTCACCTGTTAGAGACTTATTTAAAATAAATTGGGATCTAGAAGCCATGAAATATCTGGGGGTGAATATTCCAAAAGAAACTGACAAAATTATACAACTAAACTACGGTCCTTTAATTTCTAAATTCAAGTCTGATCTGGCCAGATGGAATTTAGTTCCCTTTCTAGGTTTAGCACAAAGAGTAGAAGCAATAAAAAATGAATTTATTACCACGAATATTTATCTCTTTCAGACCATACCAGCTGAATACCCAAATGGAAAATTTCACGAATTAGATAAGATGATTTCAAGATTTATTTGGCAGGAAAAGAGGCCAAGGATAAGGTACAGGACATTACAATTACCCAAAGAGAAAGGAGGTCTCTCCCTGCCAAATATTAAAAATTATTACCAGGCAGCACAGATAAAAACTCTAGTCCACATAGGCAACCCATCCCACAAGGCACAGTGGAAAGAGATAGAATGCCAGATATCAAGCGATATTCCACTTCAAGCTATAATAGGTGATAGTGCATTAATTGATTATCTAAAAGAAGCTAACCCATGGATAAAGACTTCACTCAAAATCTGGTTTCAAATCATTAGAGAACATCAGGCCAAAGAACCCTATCAGCTAATAAAATGGATAGCCTATGATCCAGATTTTACCCCCAACAGGATAGATACTGGATTTAAAAAATGGATAGATTACGGCATGGTTAAATATAGTGACCTCTATGTAGACAGAGTTTTCAGAAACTTTGAGGAATTAAAAGTCCGACATGACCTAACAAATTTGGACCAGTACAGATTTATACAAATCAGACATTATACTAAGAAGATAATAAGAAAGGAGGATTTAGATAAGACAGACTCAGGTATTTTGAATGTTTTTTTAAAGGGATATAAATCGGACCCAGGTCATAAAAGTATTTCAAAGTTGTATACCACACTAACTGAATGAATGGGTGAGGACACAATTTATATAAAAGAAAAATGGGAAAGGGAAGGGAATTTCATAATGCAATTGTAATTATGGGAAAAATTGAACAAACAACAGTGGAAAGTTGGAGGTCCTGTGGAGAGGACCAGGCGAATCACTAGCATGTGTTCTGGGGTTGCTCACTGCTCAGGCAGTATTGGGGACAAATTAAAACTGTTATGGAAAAGGTATTGAAAGCAACAATCCCATTCTGCTTCGAAATATTGTACTTGGGTTTGAGACCAGTTACTGTTAAGGGTTTTGAAAATAGGTATATGTTCAATATTTTGTTGTTGGCGAGTAAGAAGGCTCTCACGAGAAAGTGGTTGAAAACTGAAACTCCCACTGTTGAGGACTGGATCAATGTGATCCATGACGTTTTTGTCATGGAAAAACTGACATTTGTACTCAGACTTGAACAGGAAAAGTTTGAAGACTGCTGGAAGTCATGGATTGAATATGTATCCTCCTTTAGATCGGACTTTAGGTAATCTTTAATAGATGAGACTAATCCACTAACTCCCCTAAGTTCTTAAGCTACTCCATTGTTGCTTTTTATATTTTGATTCTGTGATGTTCCAAGTGCTATATTGTCTCAGGAGTACATGTAAGCAGCTAGTCCCCCCCCTTTTTTTCCCCTCTCTTTCATTGCTATGATACTAAGAAAGAAGCAGGTAAAAGGGTATGAGAAATATATTGTACCCCCCCCCCCTTTAGGATTGATTTGTCTTCTTTTTGTTTTCTTACCTTATATCAAAAAGAGGGACATGATGTAAACATGCTGTAGTGTATAACATGTACCAACCTTGTTCCAAATAAAAATTTGAATTTAAAAAAAAAAAAAAGTAATCTGTTATGAACCATTCAGTTTTAAAAATGTGGACTTAAACTATGATGCTTATTTAGCATGCAGCATTATTTCAGCAAACATACCCCACCCCATCCACTCACTTATACTCAAACTTGTAAAGTTTAGTACCTGTAAAGTTTGAGTACTTGTTACTCCTTGGTTTGCAAGCAATGCATCTTTTCCTGCCCACAGCACAGCTTTCCTGTTCTCTGGTCTATAGGCCTGTAACTTTGTCAGGGGCCACACTGGCTCCTATCATGGACCATTAGACCTGACTCTACGCATGTCATTGAACCATTAAGTGGGCTCACAGAAGGTGTGTCTGAAATAACTACACTGCACTATGTATACTCTCTCTCTTTCTTTCTCTGTTCAAATTGTGTTTGAATGTGAAATTCATGCTCTATATACTACCTTCAAAAACTCCTGCAATGGATCTAAACATGTAGTGTCTATTAAATGTACACTTCTTTCTGCTAACAATGCCACAGTGTAGTATGTTGGATTTATAAATGTGAAAATGACACAAAATGATGATGATTCACTAACAGATTACACTGCGTGATTTTGGACACAGCTTTCGGCCCCTTTCATGAAAAATAGCTTTGAGTCTGTCTGTGGTGCTGAACCATGGCCTCCTTACACAGACCATTAGAGCAGGGATTATCAGCAGAATACTGGACCTTCCGCTCAGTCTGCAGAAGAAAATGTTGGCATTTTATGGTTCTACAAACCGCTAATATGTTACATTTGCACGTTTCATAATGTAGTATATCAGCTACTTTTTCATGTGGAGGTGGAGGGGATGGTGGATGGCGTGATACCTAGGCTAGACGCCTGACAAGCTTCAGACCACTGTTCGAGACCACTGGGTGATTTTCAGCAAGTCATCACTCTGTTTCCAGTGGCGTTTTAGCTACCTGTTGCTGTGTTTCCTGCTGGGATGGCACCACAGAAACCGGCTGTTTTTTATCGAGACATCTCTGTGCTCCCAGCTGGAATTTTGCCACCAGAACTGTTTGTTTTTAAGCCTGAACATGATCATTCCCTAACCATAACCAAGTGGTTTTGAACTTAAATCTAACCACATGTTAACCAATCTAATTCAATACCTTCTGCGGTATCCAAGGTACTGAACCATCGGCTACATGGATCACTTCCACGGAGTTACACAAAGATCACATGCAGGTTACACAAATGATCAAATGCAGGCACATGTTGCAACATGTCGTGCAACACATTCTCAATCCAACCTTGTCACGTATTGACGTTTGGTCATGGACTTTCCACATCGAGATATGACGTGCTAGGTACCCTGGGTGCGTTGGTTGTTGACAGTCTGGGACGCATGCTTTGTCTGTTTTCAAAATACACTTCTGTGTTCACAAGAAATGTACAGTTTGCATACAGTCTCTTTCAAAATAAATGCACTACGCTGTTATAACTAAATATGCTATTTTTTTCCTTCAACACGCACACGGTTGGATTTAGGCAATAAAAGCAAATGGTTTAGGGTAAAAGAACAGGGATTGGCTTTACAATCTTACAGGAAGCAAACTCCAGCCTCCCAACTGAAAGTTGGTGGTCGTTGGATCCATCGACCACCCCTCCTGCCTGCCCTACACTGACTGCCACCACCTTAACTTTTATTGTTGTTCCACCGCGTTTCCCACTGATGATGGTGACTGGCCACGGTCTGACACCAGAAGTCACTGCCCAAGTGCCAGTTTTATGTGGAAAACATGTCACCATAGGTTTCACATGGGAATTTACATGGGCCTTACACATTCCACCATGTTTCCATTATGTTAAGTTTCCCCTATGAAAATCATGTCTTCAACATATTTCACATGAGATCACACGTGACATTGTGTGTTTTGCACAAGTGAAATTGATGGAATTTTTCTGCAAAGTGTCCTTAAACATGAGAGACTATGTGATGGCCTCATATCCAAATTCTATCCTCTCTGGCTATATGCTTATTCTTTTGTAAATTTCTGTTTAACTGCATGAGTCATGCTAAAAACTGATCAGGCCCTTGGAGGCTGTGATGGTCCAGAGTCCTCTGGCAGGTCTTTGTTACCTTCTTGTCCTACGGGTGTCACTTCAGTGTAGTAATATTAGGTCTACAACAGTAAGGCCCGGTTATACTGTCATTATCCATCTGTATTAAACATCTGTATTGCTACTGCTGTGCTACAAGTGTCACACCATTTACAAAAGTTGATATATAATACTCAACAAAATCTGCACCAAAAGCAAACTGTGAAAGATATAAAAAACAAGAAACTAATCATGACATTATAATTAAAAAGAAAAAAAACAGGAGCCATAAAATCAATGATGATTATTGACTCACAGTTTTATTGATCGTCTGCTGCTTCAGAGGCTGCAGCTGGAACATGCTTGTTAAAGTCACACATCAGATCAGGACAGAAAAACAGCGCAGACGTATTTCCCCCCTTTTTTAAATTCAATCCAAAGTCTCCAAAGGCGACATAGAAAAATCTGATGATGGCATTATATGATATTATTGAATTTCATTATGCGTTGTGTTCGTGACCTGCTCATCCTGTCTGCAGGAGGGAGCTGCTGACGCCAGCTGACAGCAGCAGGGTCGGGCTGGAAAGACATAAAAGGTGGATGGAGTCCTCGTTTCATCCGAACCACTGAGTGTTACACACACCAGCCAACTTGTGCCGCTGACTTCAGAGTGGAACAGACGGGACAGTCACATCAAAGGTAAGTCACTCCTTTACTTTCTTCTTTTTATTCTCTGGAAAAGTGTCGACTAAACTGCACACTTATGATGGAGAAAATTGTCCTGCATGTTCGCTGATGACATTCATCTTCAGTAAAAACGTATCCAAACACTTTGCTGTTGAAGCTGATGGTTTCTTTTCTCTCTTTCTTAGATGCAGAGGTGCTTTGGGATTTTTTGCGTGTCGCTCATCTTTTGCGCAACTCTGTCAGAGACCATCGGCTTGGTCATTGCGGTAAGATGTTTAAATTTAACATTCAGCACAGCTTTATTGTTACCGTGTGTTGTATATCCAATAAGGTGTCGCATTATTTAGATATATTAAAACACAATCTAAGATACCAATGTAAAACAGGCAAATACACAATATAAAATTACAATGGATCTGAGAACGGCAAACTCCCTTAGAAATTTTTAAAAGAAATTAAAGATCCATCTTTTTAATTCGGCTTTCAGTTTGCGTCAAGTGTATTGGTAACACTGATAAAGTTTTGTTGACGGATACATTTCCACACAGCGATGTTCGTTGTTGAAATGCGGCGTTAACTCAGCCATCTTTTATGTTTTTGCACCTCAGTTTGAACTAATGGCCTCAATTAAATGAGCAACTTTGTATTTTTAATTTGTCAGGTATGTTACTGACACAGTTTCACAGTCATGTCAATATTCATACATTCAGTACTCATATTTTATCATAGTTTATACTCATATAGACTAACAGATGGATACATGTATTGAGAATCCTTCCCCTGATGTAGATGGAGAGATAGGTATCTACATACATCTATCCATCAATCTATCACGGATGAAAAGAGAAAAATATAATATATACACATACTATGTATCCAACTTTGGGCTGATTTCTCCTCTCCATTCATGAAGCATTGGCGGTTAGATGAGGGATGGATAGATGTTTGGAAATCCAAAAACCAGTGGTAGCTGCCCTAGCCCCTCCCCAAATATGATACAAATATGTGTACATATGTTAGAATGATAATATAAATCAATATTCAATAAAAAAAGAATTACAAATTTACTTGTTAAGAAGAATAAACAATAAATGAATATATGTTATTGTAGAATTATAATAAAATGTACAAATTAACTTTCTAATTGAACTACAGATGCATCAATTTTGAAATTCTGGGCTGATACTGATACCAGTGTTTAAATTAACAATTTTGCAGACAACCGACAGCGATGTTT
The DNA here is from genome assembly GCF_006386435.1 of Epinephelus moara. Taxonomy (NCBI): domain Eukaryota; kingdom Metazoa; phylum Chordata; class Actinopteri; order Perciformes; family Serranidae; genus Epinephelus; species Epinephelus moara. The sequence goes on from NC_065525.1 coordinate 5,234,398, forward strand.
CTATATTGGTGTTTCTTTCGGTTTTTAATTTTGTTATTTAGTCTTCTTTTGTGCCAGGGAAACACAGAAATCTAAACTATAAAAAATAAATAAATGAACAGTTTTAAAGTCATTCAGTTCTTCGTTACACTTCCTTAGAATGAGCACAAATTCAATAATACACATTTATGAAACAACCTTGAAGAAAATAAGCATAAAGCCTTTTTGCAATACATGATACTACATCACACCTCTCTCCTTAATATCTATTTTATAGTGCTGTGAAAACATCAACACATTTCTCGGTCAAACAGCTGGATTTATTGAAGTGTCCCACCAAAAAAGCTACATTTTACAAGATTACATAAAACACATTGTGAGAACGTTATAATTTCATAATAACACTGCCATAAACAGTATCAATCTATAGTATATAGATTGACCTCAACTAATTGTGTTAAACAGACTTTTCCAGCAAGTGTTACAAATAACACTCTGCCTGTTACGGTTGACCCCACCCATGGGGTAACATTTCACTCCTACCACTTCCAAGTGCAATTGTTAAAGAAAGGTAAGTTCTAGAATAAAACAACTGTTCATTTGTAGCAGAGATGTGCATGTTGTTAGAATATCACAAAACAAAATCTGATTTTTAAAAAAAATAACATTTAGCTAAAACTAAAATGTGTTAGGTTGTGCCCCGCTCTCCTCTAGTTCAAAACAGTGCTAAAAAGACAGTTAATAAGATAATAAGATGATATATGGTTGTTTTAGCTGACTTACACAGACAGCTCTGTAGTCAAAAAACAAATATGTCAAAGAGATGCATTAATTTGGCGGAAAGAACTCTTTGTCACTGAACTCCACTGAGACACGTCCAGTCTCACAGGCCACTGTTTGGTGGTATTGTGGTCAACTGTCTGGAAGCACAAAAGGATCGATCCTGTGTAACCACTTACCATAGGTTGTGCCCCGTTCTCCCATACTGTTTATTTCCATCTGATCTTGTCTTGTTAAGCACTTTTAGCGAATCTCTGCATGAAATTTGCTATATAAAACTATTATATAATATATATTATTAATAATAATAATGTAAAAGTATGACATTTACAATTAAGTTAAGTTAATATGGGAGTTGATAGAATAATACACACTCTGGCTGTTCGGTTTGTGCTAAGATATGTGCACAATGTGTGAGAGAATGATGGTAGATCGTAGGGATGCACGATGTTGGATTTTTTGCTGATGTCCGATATGCCAATATATAACAACTCATTCGACAGATAACCAATACCGATGTCAATATATCCACCTTTTTCCCACCTAATTTTAGTGATCATCAAGTCTCTTCTGTAGTGGAATTAACATCATATTATGCATGCATACATTTATCATGATGGCCCACCAGCAGATGGAGAAATGAAATAGAATGTTTTCAATGTATGTAATATTCATTCATTGTAAAAACAAACAAACAAAAAAATAAAAAATAGAAAAAGCCGGTTGGCCGATTCTGATACTTCATTTTAAAGCCAATATCGGCTGATACCAATGATGTGCCAATATTATCGTGCATCCCTAGTTGGTAGGCTACATCGAAAGTTCATTTATTGACTTTACTAATCCATCTTCAAATGTACTCTGAATATGAGCATATTTTCTATTTTAAGACTCACTTGATGAAAGAAAACATAAAATAATCAACATTAAACAATTAACCTTTGTGTGTCTGTGTGTCCTTGTTCATGATCTGATCACTGTGTGTCTGCAGGCGAAGGAGAAACGTGGTTGGACACTGAACAGTGCTGGCTACCTGTTAGGTCCCCGTAAGTACTGACTTCACACATACGCATCCTACTGTCACACTGCATCAGTAATCAGTTATTATCCAAAAATTCACTTCAAGAGATCTGGAAATGTAGTTTTGGGACGAGACTTTGTGGAAATCATCATGTGCTTTCACAGCAATCATCATGTGCTTCCAATATGTCCAAATGTTTTTCTGTCATATTCAACCCAGTCGTCAGAAAAAATGTTGCCATTGTACGTTTCCTCAACCCACAGATGTGTTACATTTGCATGATGATATGTAATACAAATGTTGAAACTTTACATGTCAAGAATGCTGTGCTTAATGTGTGGTTAGAGTTAGGCACCAAAACCACTTGGTTATGGTTGGGATACTATCATGTTTTGACTCAACATAACCCATTTTGGGGGCACAATCCCCTCTGGAAAATCAACAATGTCTCGGTTTCAGGGGTTGCAAAAAAACACCCATGTTTGGGGGCTGAAAAGCCACTGGAAAAAGCTGTGGGGTTGCAAAATAACACTCACATTTGGAGGCTAAAGGCAGGTTTATAGTTGTGCGGTGGCATGTCTGTGTTACTCTGCAGTTATACTTTCAAAACACTAGTCGGCAGTAGGGTTTCTGTGAAGTACTGTAAAGTTAAGTTGATTCAAAACACACTCAAAACACACATTAAGTAGTGTTAATAGTTCTTATTACTATCGGTTCAAGTATTGCACTTCTGTGTGTGGTTTGTCCAAGATATGTTAGTGAATTTGTACATATTTTACTTTAGAATTTCAATGGCAGGAAGTAAGGGTGTGTGTGTTTGGGGGGGGCGTGCAGATTTGGTCCCCCCCCAATGTTGACTCCATGGCTACAGCCTTGAGAGCAGTGCATCTCATAGCACAACACACGGCTACAAAGTATGTTGTAATGTTATTTATTAATTTGGGAGAATACCCTCAGTATAATTTCATGTTTTTATCACAAATAGTATTTGTAATGAATGGTTCAGCAGCCGATGTTAATATGACCTTTTAATTTAACAATAGCAATGACATAATTACAAGCGTAAAGAAAATGACCTGAGTAGTGTCCAAAAGTGTTTTTTGTGTTGCATTTGAGTTCACTATATGGTGCTCTACATAGAACTCACATAGTGAGTAGGGAGTGGTGAATGAGTGAATGATTTCGGCGAGAGCCTTTGTTTTTGCCACTGACAGGCTGAGATTATTATTATAGATGTCTGACAACATTACAGGAAGGACATAAAGAGAAATAGCGCCCTTAAAGTCAGATATTCAAATCATCAGTCAGAGACCCCTCAGTTGACTGAGATTGCTTCAAGTCAAGCAGTTTTTGATTTTTTGCCAGTGTGCAGTGAACTCAAGCAGCAACCTCTGAGACTGAAAAACAAAGCCAAAAACTGCTAAAAACTGCATTTCTTTGAATGGGCACAAACCCTTTTAGTGGATGTACAGTGACGGTGCACAATTGCCCGCAGGGATTATTACATATAACCTGGAATGCTGCTGCAGCGGTCTCTCTCAGAACTTGACCAGTTTAAAAAATTGTCTCCATTAGTCACTTAAACACAAAAAATATGGGAAATCAGAGTCCAGTTAAAAAAAAAAAGACAAAATAACATACTTTTTAAATTGACAGATATGGTGGTCATATCAATCTTCTCAACGAACTCTCAGCAAGAAAGTGAATAAGCCTTTTTCCTAAAATGTCAAATTTTGTTTCAACATAAAGATGTTCATTAGTAGCTTTAACCTAAAGTGGGGGGTGGATAGAAGTCTTTGTTCCAGACCCAGAAATGTAATATATCTTTCACAATTATAGAGTCTGAGCTCATCTGTATTGTTTGAAAATGATGCCTGTGTAACATGACTTACAACAGAAAAGGTCAAACTCATCTTCTGTGAATCAATGTTCTGTTTCTTTGTCCCTGTCCACTGTCTCCACTGTGTTAGCTCATTTAGTGTAATTTAAAGATAGTCTCATTACCGTGAACACTAGCTATCCAGATGGTTTCCATGTGTGTATGTGTGTGTCTGTTCTTACCCATTGTAGGGTTCAAATCAGTCCACAGCAGGAACCCTGAAAATGTTTGTCCTTTGTGTGTGTGCGTGTGCGTGTTTGTGTGTTTGTGTGTGTGTTTGTGTGAAGCCCAGGTAAAGGTTGCTCCTGCCTCATCCTGTGTTTCAGGTCGTATTGATCACCTTATTCAGATAAAGGATTCTCCCAGTGCCAGAGGCAGAGACGAGCTGGTCAATCAATGTAAGATAGAAACGTACGGCCGCTGCAGGGCCTTGGTGTCAGGCCAGGAATTGCTCTGTACAAACATCCCGCCTCATAGCTGCTTCTGTCACTCATCAAGAGAGGACATCCGTCTTCCTACTGCTGTCTGTGCTTTTGCATCCAAACATTGCTTTCCCTCTGTGCTAAGAGCAAAGAAACGCATGTTGATCTCAGAGTGTCTGTTGGAAAAGTGTGGCACAGTGGGCTCGACTGTGTTTCCGTAATGACGACCGAACAGGAAAATCTCTTGTGAGCATTCACACATTGTTTTAAAAAGATCACAACCCTAAACATTTAGTACACTAGATTAAAATGCCTTAAGTGGTAGAAATGGTTAGTTACCGTATATAAGGCATGTCCAAAGTCCGGCCCAGTTGTGGCCTGCAGACCAATTTTAGGTGGTGTGCGGCTTGACTTTCAAAATATTATATATGTAGCCCACCACACAATATTGGTTATTCAGATCACTGCATTTTTTTCTGTTCAACTCACAATGGCAGGACTGTCCACGCAGACATGGCCATGGCAAAGAGGCATTAAGTCAACAGTGAGGAGCACCACTTTCAGGAGGGGTGGAAAGTTGAATACATTTTCAAAGAAAGATGAAACAATTGCGTTTGTCTTGCTTTTTTTCTTTCACAACCAATATGAAGTGAGAAGCAGCTGGCCCCCACCCCCCTAATCTGGCCCCCTGCCACATATGAACAAAGGTGGTGGTGGAGGTGATTATGTCAATATTAAAAATGGATTTCATTTAGATGAAACTGCCAATGAAGGTTACATGGCAGCCATTTTGCCACAGATTGTTGACAGTAGGAAGTTTCATAACTGTCAGAAAGTCTTCAGCAAACTTGAAAGTTTTTTGGCTGTTGGTTTGCTTGTAATTCCATTACGTATGATATCAACACGGTATAATACCAGATCTTGCTGCATTTTAAAAATGTCACAGAAAAAAACAGGAACTGACCTGAAAGCTGTTTCAAACTTCTGGGGAAAAATTAATTCCATCATGATGCCATCAGCATCTGATTTCAAGACACAAGGCCCCCTTGAGCCTCTTTATGAAATGCACCAGGCTATCAGCTAAGCCCAGTGTAAACCCACCCGCGGCAATGATACAGTGTAAAGAGTGAGAAAGTCCACGTAGGACAGAGGGGAGGGATAGAGGATGAGGGGATGATGGGTAAAACAAACACAGGACTTTCACCTATTGACAAGTGTTCATATAACATGTGTTAGATGTTGAGTTTGTGTTTTGTTGTTGGAGTTTAAGACACATGACATGCACGTGAACTTACTTAAGTGAAGTTATCTAACAAACGTACCTATTTCAACCTAAAATAAGAACTTATTTTCTGAATTTAAACAAGTCATTTTGTTGACGAAATCTACATTTCCTGTGAACATGGACATTTATTTTGAAGAGACACTATGCATGTAATGACGTGTTGTCCTTGAGTGACCAAAACTGATGCTAGAGGGGTACCTAGAGCGTTGTAGTTTGAAATAGCCTTGGGTGGAATTTATTTTCTTCATACTTATGTGAAATTTCACCCAGGTATATGATATATGATGGTAAACCATATAAATTAAAAAAAAGTCAAAAAAGGAAATATTCTTTTACCTATTTTACTTATTACATGGAGAAATAGCCCACAGCCGCCAACCTTCTGAATTTAAATTCAGCTGAACTAATACCAGCTTAATTGCCTCATTAACTCATTCAAACTTGACAAATAAGGCCAACCACCAAAATCATCTCAGCTTGTCTTTTAGTCATCCAGTTAGTTAGACCATTGCTCCAACAATCACCGAAATCCCTTAATAATACCTTAATTCACTGAGCTAGATGTGAAAATATGCCATTTTTCTCCATGGTCTCTCTCTGTTGTTGCTGGCTGGCTGCTTACAGTCCTGTAATGTTATCCCCACCAATGACAATTGCCCTATGTCTCAGCTCAGCTGGCTGTTACACCATTAGAGACTGACCTCTGGTGGCGCATGATGTGCTCTACATACAATACATCCTTGTCATAGCATCTGCATATGAGTTTAATAGAAAGAGGTCATCTGTATTTTTGAAAGTATTGAAAATTAAACCATCCGGATCTCTAAATAAACTAGTAAACCGTAATACCGTGATACTGCCCAAGTCTAGTTTGAAGTGTAGGGCCACTCACCAAGCTGGCATATTTGATGAGTTTGGAGTGAGAACATGTTGAAATTAGACTGTTGAAAGGCAACTTTGTAATGGACCTATAGTAAGGCCTCTTACATTAACCCTATGGGCCCGAACGATGCATTGTGCGTCCAAATTCACACCTGTTCTTCTCTATTGATTTTCTCCGCGGCCGTGCGTCATAGCGAGAAGCCACGCATATCACGTGAAACAGCGAAATTGTAGCTTTCCGACAAGACCAAGCACTTGTCGGTAGTCCAATGTTTTCATAGCGAAAAAAATGATAAATTTACACTAAAATCATGAATAACAGAGCTTTCATACAGCTCTGCACACACATTACTCTTGGATGGATTACTCGCGAATGCAGGCTCGCACAGAAATGCCATGCATATCACATGAAAGC
>NC_065525.1:5241472-5267936 GCF_006386435.1 Epinephelus moara
CAACTTGCTATGGTGAGATACATGTAAAAATGTAAGAATTTAGTCACATGGATTTGTTTTTTTCATTGATATAAAAATTAATATAAAATACAGGCACATAGAAGGACATGAAATGATGGCAAATCTGGTTAGCCCTGATTGACCTGAAAAAAAAAAGATATAGCATGTGTATGTAGCCTTTATAATGACTGTGATATGAGCTTAAAAGTAAAGGCAGTAAAAATACCCCAAAAACGCCTATGGTCCATAGGGTTAAATAGCCCACACTCGTTTTACCTGTACTCACATCTCTGAGGAATATGCTTGCTTTTTGTTTGCACAGCAAAAATGTGTACATCAGCTTCTGTTAGTTTATTTTAATGTCAGAAATCGCTAATAGAGGAAGTTAAGACAACTTAATGTTAGATTTAGCTATTTCAAAATGGCTACATACAAACCCCACTAAATTCTTCACGGGACTTGGAATGAAAAATTGAGCATTTTCTCCATTAAAAAACTTTAATTGTTTATACTGGAGTGAATTTTATTTGTTGGTTGTTGCGTATTTAGTAGTATTTTTAATTTAGAGTCCCTCTGTGAAACCACTGGTGCTGCTGTTATTTTGCAATATAAGAGTGTGAGGAAAAACAGCTGTGTTGCTTATACAGAGCTACAGTGCAGTTAAATGTTATTATGGCAGTGACAAATTTCCAGGGTGTTGGCTCCTACAGACCCATAGTTCAGCCATATATGACATTAACAAACAAAGGCATTTTTCAGTCCAACTTTTTATTGTTTTATATATCGTTTTATTGTGGATTTTTACAGTAATTTGCTAACTGACACTGATAAGGACAGTGTTAAAACAATTTAACTAATTATGAATTAAATAAGAAGTTTTGAATTTTTAACCAAACATGCTACATGCTACAGACATACTGCATAATAATTTTGATGGTAAAACAAATGGCATAAAACATTGCAGGATATACAGTATATAATGCAAATTAATATAAAGGAGGAGTAGTTTATACTTGAAACATAAAACCATTAAAATAAAATGCACTGTTTACCCTCCTTCTGGTGACTCCAATGTCATGTATTTTAATTGGACTTATAGTTCAACATAACCTCAAGCACTACTTTAGCTAATGAGGAAGCCAGTAAGATGAGTCAAACACTTCCAGGCACTTAATGTCCTTCCTCTTCAACCACCACACATTATGACCACTCATAATTTAAAGTTGTGTATTGAGTGTGTGAACGTAAAGATAAAGACATATACTTGAAAAACACTAGTGAGTAATGCTGCAAAGTCAAACAAAACAGGTAAGGGAGATATTTCCTGCAGTTTCGTGAAAATACATTGTCATGTATCATCAGCAGACAAGCCTGAAAAGATTCTTTGTGAGCTCCAGTTTGTAGACACCTGCTGTGTTATTATTAAATTAGAGTCACAGAATGAAGCATCTGTTTTTCTGAAGGAGCAAAAACAGGCCATTTCCTGTAACATCACTTAGTGCTGTTTGAAGATATTACCAGGATCTGTTTTCTAACTTGCAACTCTATATTCTATCCAGGTAGCCATTACATACCTGCTGTATGTATTTTATCTAGATGGTGAGAAGAGTCTTTAAGGGTCCAGTTTGTAGCATTTGGGGAGATATATTGGCAGAGATTGAATATAATATAAAAAGTATGTTTTCTTCAATGTTTAATGTTATTGTTTTCACCTGAAAACAAGAATCAAAATTAAGAATCATTCACCCAGAACACAAACAACTCTAACACTGGCTTTCAATAGGGTCATCCTCGTTTTTTGTGTTGGCCACCATAGTTAGAAGCCCCTTTCCAACAGGCAACATCGTGAAAAAACACATATTTTTTAACATGAAACAGGTGCAGCTGCAGACCTCTGCAGATAATTCGGCCTCTGATAAGAAAAAACCTCCTGAACGTCTAAATTTTAAGTTATCAGAGAAAAAAGGTGAGCATCCATTAGCAGCAGCTAGTCTGGCAGCCTGTCTCCAATGTGACAAACAGCATCAGAGAAACACTGATTTGTAACATGAAACTGCTTTATTCTGTGTTTGTACCGGTTTGAATCACCGCGTCAGTTTGTTTTGGAGAGGAGGAGACCTCTGTGGATAATTCAGCTCCTGGTAAAAACCTCCTAAACCTCTGGATCATATATAATGTGAGCGCACATTACGTTTTCAGAGAAGAAAGAAGAGCACATACGAGCAGGCACTGGGTGTGTGCACAGTGCTACACCAGAGAGAGAGGTATGCATACAATGGGACTGTGTGCCTGCGTTGCTCTGCAGGTGTAGGGGGTATGAGTAGGGTACTAACATCACCCAGATGTGCTGATCACTGGGATGCGGAAAAAATAAACCAGAGGCCAGCTCCTTATCCCCGCTGCTTTCTAGCAGCCTATAGGATGCAAAAGCAGAAAAAGATGTGTTTTAGACATTGCAGGTGTGTTAATGGAAACACGCAATGACCATGATAATGCACAGTACAACATGACCCAGATGTGTCGATCGCCGGCACCCTTCTATGATATAGCATATAATAACATGACAAGTTGTGTGCAGTGTGGTTGAATGAAAAATGAAAACATTTAACATTGTTAATGTAATAATATTACGCAAAATCCTGTTTGGAACATGTTATATTACTTTATTACTGCTAGAAGATAATATATTACTGTAAGGCATTACCCCCAACATTGTCTACCAAGCAGGCTTCACACAGACCTATCTGTACTGAGGAGTTCTGAAACCTGACCCCTTCCTGTACTCTTGTCTTTAAGACCCAACTCAGCACCCCACTGGTACTGCTTAAGTGAGACTTGACCCCGCCCCGAGACCTGGAGCTTTATTTTTGCATTCATTTGTGAGTGTTAGCTCGGCAGGCTAAAACAATGTCTCTCCCCCTCTTCCAATGGGCAATATTCAGTGTCAGTCTGAGCATTCTGGTATGATACTGTAAAAACATCACTGGTTAACATGTTTGTTTTGACCAGTGTGTTCTGATCTGTTCCACGGTAGAGCTACCATGGACCACTTTAACGCATTAAAAAAGGTGTTTGCAAATTTGCAAATGTTGGAGAGCTCATAGGATGAGGACTTAACTCTGTCAAAGACATGTCACTGTGAAAGGCCCAAAGGAATACACTGAGAGCTAATGATGCACCTTCCGCCGTGGCTAATCACTTTGCTTTTCCATTTCTTTTTTATTTTCAGTTTTTCATTGTTATTATTATTTTTTAATGCATTTCCTTGTGTGTTCAAACTGCAGTCCATCTTGTTTAGATGTCTCCTTTTTTATTTCCGCTATTGGTCAAATCTCTGTTTTACTGCAATTCCATGAGCCAAGCCCTGCAGGTGGTCCGTAAAACTTTGGAAATTGAACCAAACCATTACAAACCAAATACCATGCTGAAATAACCAAGTGTACAACAATGTCCTTTAGCTCTGATTACGAGATAAGGTAGAGGTGTGCCGTGTGTACACTGTGTATGTATGTGTGTCTAATGTATGATACTTCTTTAACAGTGGGATAATTAGGATATGTGTGTGTGTGTGTGTGTGTGTGTGTGTGTGTGTGTGTGTGTGTGTGTGTGTGTGTGTGTGTGCAACAACAGCTTGAGCTTGATAAAGTCAAATCATTTTTTTTGTCAAGCAAATATAAAAGATTTTCATTCCCAGCGGAACACCTGGATGAGCTGGAAAAGATTTTCTTGAAAATGAAACTGTTTTAACTTAATAGCTGTTATGATACTTTTATCAAGTTGAACTGCAGTTTAACTTTTCATCATTTCAAGTGAGTTGAGCTTAGAGCTGCAACCAGTGAAATCAAATGCTCAGTTAACACTGCTGCTGTTTGTATGACTATATCAATTGTGATCACTCCTCATTGTCCAGATGGCATAGATGGACACAGGACACTTGGAGACAAGCCAGGTCTGGCTGGCAAGAGGGACATGGGCCAGGAGGAGGACTTCAGAACAGGTCTGTCTATCACATGCAGTAAAAAGAACAATCTTTAGCTATTGTTTGTTAAAAGATACACTCTGTGAATTTGTTGTGTAACCTCTCAGTGACATGACGGCTGGCTGCACTTTGTTGCTTTGCCTCCACAGGTGCCCTGAGAATAGCAGATGGAGACATCATCCACACTGTCATTGACTTCCTGTTGTACCAAAAGCTTAAAGGTATGCTCATCATTTCTGTTTTAACAAACTCAAACGTGAGGACACAGCCAGCATTTGTATGTAAGGCCCATGTGGGTAGTAAATGGGTTGAAAAATGGGCTCTATATGGGATTGTCCATGGGTTCCATGTTGGCCCCATGCCAGCTGCCCACATCGATGGCCTAACCTAAGTGGGCCCCACGTGGTTATGCTAGTGCTACCTGGGTACCAAGAGGGTATGGGCCCAAAAAGGGCATCTTATCTAGGGTCCACTTGGGTAAATCCACACATGTGGGCAATTGGCATGGGGCCAATATATAACCCATGAACAATCCCATATTTGGCCCATTTTCCAGCCCATTTACTACCCACATGGGCCGGCATACAAATGTTGACTGTTGTCAGAAGTCTGCTGGCCTGTTCCGGACCAAAGAGAGTTTTCATCAGAGAGCAACAGTATCACTGAGCACAGGCACTTCAGTACAACTGTAAATACTGCCATTAGCATCAAGCTAGCAAAGAATGTTATTTCCTCATTTCGGCTGGGACATGAACAGCCATAGTGACTGAAAAAATAATAATAATGATAATAATAATAATAAAATAGGAAAAGAATAACACAAAGACAACACACACAGTGAGAAAGACAACCAGGGATGATAGGTTGTGGACCAGCATGTAGTCTGTTGTCTATAATGTCTATTATGTCCCACAATACAAAAGTGTTAGATGGAATAAAATACTGAGGATTTTGCAAGTGTTAGAGAGAAACACTGCATAAAAACACAAAAACAAAAACATGAACATATACACAGAAAAAACAAAATAAATAAGAGAGAACAACATCTTTGCATGGTTGGGCTCAAAAAACGACATGCCATTCTGCTTGTTAGAATAGGAGATATATTGTGCACAAGTAGAAAGTTTTGATTGGTTGAACTGACAAATCTCTTGTCTGACACATATGTCTATAGTAATGATCTCTGAACACTAAGATATCCATATGTGTGTGTGTGTGCCTACAGAGATGGGAGCCTTGGACAGCCTGCCTTCTTCTGTGACATCAGACGAACTGGCCAATCCTTAATGCGTCTGCGTCTCTGCAGTTCATCTCCATCTACCCAAGTCTATGTTTTTGCTGTCTGGACCTCCCTTTATCCTAAATGTTACCTTACTGTAGTTCCATTCTCACTCTGACACTGGATTTGTCCTGGTACCAAAGATCTGATCCTTTAACTCTTTGAGATCGATTGTTCCCCGATACAAACATCAGATCTTTCTGCTCCTGTGTAAATAAAAACTTTATATCCACCAAAGGTCAGTGAGTGTCTGCAGACTGTAGTTGGATGTTGGTAACAGGGACCTCTGTTCAGAAACCAACACTGTATTATCATCTTAATATACTATTATCTGATTTCAGAGGATGGAATGAAATAAATAAACAAATGGCACTGGACTCAATGAGCAATCTGAATTTCTCTCTTTGCATCAGTCACAAACACAATAATTATATCTCAAATTTCAGATGCAATTAAGTAAAAAACAAACAAACAAACAAATAGCACATGCTTGAGCCTATTTATTATTCTGTAAAATGTCTGAAGTCAACAGTGACTTTACTGGTTTGTTATGAGATAGAGCACCAACAATAACAGAACTGTTCTGGATTATCTCTGTGCCCGTATTAACTATTTTCAATCTGAGCAAATTGGCTTGATTTCTTTTGAAAACATGGGAAGAAAGTTAAAAGTTAAAAATAAAGGAGCAAATGACCTGTAAAGAATGCTTAAAAATCATAATAATTCTGTAACATATTTTTCAAACTTTTCCCTATATTTTTGAAAACAATTTTATAAATCTATTTGTTTTTTGTTTGTTTGTTTGTTTGGTTGGTTTTTGGGGAAATTGGTGGGACATTTCTTACTAAGTTGCTCATTGCCTTTTTTCCCATGTTTTTGAAAGACCACACCAGTTTGCTCAGAGTTCAAAAATTTAAATAAAGGCGTCTGAAAGCAGCACTAGCAAGGCGATGTTGCTCCAGGTTTTAAAGGGTTAATAGAGAAAGAACAGGTCTGGCCACATTCACTTAAACACATCAGGCACAGTGCACACGGCATCAAGTGCTGGAGGATGCACCAAAACAGCTAATGATCATCAATCATGACTACATCATCTTATAACTGTAAAACATTTTTTGCTTCTTAAGGTAAAAGGAAAGCCCCTTTCCCACTGCACAAAAAAACCCACTAACATCTTGCTTCTGTATGCAATGGGAAAGGTTACAATCTGCATTCATACTTTATATCAGTCAAATGACTCTGCAGTAGACACGGCATTTATTGGCTCTGATCGGCAGTGACGGAAATACAACACCCAGGTGAACGCGCTAATTTTACCCCCTTAACCAGCGAGATGCAATTAGTGTCACCACAATAGCGTCCATCTTTGCCCAAGCAGCGCTCAGTCATCATTCCAAATTAGTCTGCACTGAGTTTGAAAGAAAGACTTAATAAGTTAGAGATTTATAAAAAAGAAGTAACCACTGCAAAGTTTTTACAGGCCTCCATGCTGCTTTCTGTTCACTACTGTTTTCCAGCCTGTCTGTGATGTTGAGCATGGCACAACAGTAACGGAAAAACACAAAACAAAACAGAAAGGCCTGCTGCAGTGCCGTGTACACTAGGAGTGGATGATATCACAAAATGTGGTTTCAATCCAATTCCAAGTAATCCAGGGCCACAGTCACCATATTGATACCAGTAAAATACATTTGATCATTAAAAGCAGCAATATGTTCTTTCATGTAGGGGAAAGCAGTGTGTCATGATTTATGAGGTGATTAATCAGTCTGCTAAAGTAACAGCTGATGATGACTGATTACAGTTTTAAAATGTAACATTACCAATGCTGAAGATCTGATCTAAAATATAAATTTCACTACTGTATACCTGAATATTCCTTGCCTCAGACTCTGTCAGCTAACTCTGTCTCTGTGTCAGAGGGCTGGATGTTGACGCATTTCTCTTCTCCTCCCTTCTTTTCTGTTGCAGCTCCAAGTTCTCTTTCTCTGTTTTTTTACTCTTTCGTTCAGCCATCATTTCAATTATGATTTAGATTAAAATTTTTACAATTAAACTAGTCAGGGTGCGTGCTGTGGTGCACTGCGTGTGTGCAGCACGTATGTTGTTGTGCACACAGCACGTCAACAGCAGTAGAGAAGCAAAGAGTACACGCACTAGATGTGTTCGCAACAACAGAATGTTGTTTGCGCAGGCAGTTTTACTCCTGACATACCATTGGATATAACACAGAGGAGTGAAACTTATCCCTCTTTTGGTATCAATCCTATTGACCCAAGAATCGATCTTCAAAACAAAAAGGCAGTATCTGTAGTATTGATATTTTAGTGTCGATCCGCCCACCCCTAGTGTACACAGCACTGGTCTCCTGGCAATGGTAAAGAAGTGTATAGCCTATGTAAAGCAGGTTTTTTCCATGTTTAAAAAACCTGCATACATGCGCTTGGCAGAAAAGGGCTTAAAGGATAACTCTGGTATTTTTCAACCTGGGCCCTATTTCCCCATGTGTATGTGTGCGTATGATTCATAGGTACAACTCGTTCTAAAATTGGTTCAGTATTGAGGGAGGCGGATGCAACCGGAGCCGCGAAACGAGCTAAAACGGTAACGGGGGCAAATGAGTCCTGTATAAGTTTGCACATTAAAAGTGCTTTTTTTCGCCACTGACCGGTTCAGATCGCCAGTGTTATCTCTGTAAATAGCATACTAAGCGTTTCGAACATTGTTTATATAACATTACCTCCACTGTGTCTGTAGCTCTCTCTACTCGTGGGACAGCTGTTTTCTTGAGGAAGAGGTGTTTCGGGATTGGATGTCTTCTCTGGCAGTAGTCATCTTGGGAGAAGTGAGCACGCAAGGCACAGTGTCTGGACAGGAGTGTTAGCATCCATTTGTAGCACAATTAGCCACAACTTCAGCATCTCGCCGTCCGTCAAAGGCAGCCTATGAAAGCTGTGCAGGGTGTTGCGTGACATCCTGTTCTTGCAATTCGGATAAGCACAAACACGAACCATTGTTTTCAGTCGATGCAGTAAAACTCTCAACTGTACTTCGGGACAACCAGCGCCACTCTGAGCGGCGCTCAGCGTGGCTCCTCTGTTTTCTTCCGGCAACAAGCAAAGCTCTTGCAAGATGACGTCACAGCCGGGAGGAGGTGAAGGGTCAGGGAAACGCGTAGTATGCTATTTACAAATAGCACTGGCGATCTGAACCGGTCAGTGGCGATAAAAAGCACTTCTAATGCGCAAACTTATACGGGACGCATTTGCCCCCGTTACCGTTTTAGCTCGTTTCACGGCTCCGGTTGCATCCGCCTCCCTCAATACTGAACCAATTTTAAAACGAATTGTACCAATGAATCATACGCACACATGTCACATGGGGAAATAGGGCCCAGGTTGAAAAATACCAAAGTTATCCTTTAAAAACTGTTTTCCATGTTTACTCTTTGAGGGGCATTTAATCTCATTTATTGGTTTCCTGTATACACTAGCACCAGTAGCCTCTGGTCCTGTATGCACACTGAGCACTGAATACCATTGTTTTCCAGTATTGATCAGGCTTAGTGCGTGTGTGTGTGTGTGTAAGAATACATATACATATACATATACATATATATATATATATATATATGTATGTGTTTACCCTACCACTAGGATGCTGGAGGATGTCTCAGAAGCAGGAGGAGCAGCTTCCTCTCGCAGCTTCGACACTCCAGGTATTCCATGCCCGTAGCAACCATCACTGGCCACGACCTCGTGCGTGGTCTTATAAAGGCCTGAGCCAGTGAGCCTGTGACCACAAGACGAGGCTTCAACACTGGGAATGATGACAACACACTGCCAAAGAACTAACAGAGTAGAGCCAGAGGTTGGACCAAGTCATTGTTTTGCAAGTTACAAATATGTCTCAAGTCTTTTCACTCAAGTCCCAAGTCAAGACTGACAAGTCCAAAGTCAATTCCCAAGTCCTTAACTTTTTCGAGTCCCAAACAAGTCATGATGCACTTATTGAGGTAGGGTGAAGCAGGAAGACAGCACATGGGTTCCAGCAGACATTAAACCAAAGCAGCTGAGAGAGAAGTGGTCATAGAGGCAGGCCAGGAGACACGCTACTGAATCTCGGGTAGCATTGGGGCCATGCTACTCGTCAGGTTGCTCTGTTCCTCAGATCCGCCGTTTGCAGCACTTTGGGGTCGGTGTGGAAGTTGTATAAGGCTGCAGTTCACGTGATGCTCAAAGGGAGGACATTGACATGGAGAGGGTTGCTGAATGGAACCGGACTGCTTGATAGGGTTTTAACGGACTGCTGAACAGCCATTGTTAGTTTGGTTTTTTTTGGAATTAGTAAAGTTCCCTAGTAAACAAATTTCAGGGTCCAGTGGAAACGTAACCCCATGGATGTTTGATAGAGTTTCACATACCCCCTGCCAAAACCCCTGAAGTTTAGAACACTGCCAGGTAGAATGAAGGAATGTTCCTTCTTCCGTGCCACATCTAAAACAAAGAGGTGATATATTGGAGTTGTACTTGTGTAATTTATGTGGGGTAATATACAGCTGATGCAGAAATTTGAATTGTATCAGCCTATACCTAGTGTTTAAAGTAGAGGTGACCCCATCTCTGCACAAGTTCCTCCATTACTGCTACTTAATACTTATTCCTGGGTCCGTCTCCCATTTAAGCCTTGATCTATCCATATCTGGTATTGATTAAGTCGACATAAGAGCTGTATACACCCTTGAGATAGTTCTAAATAATGGTTGGCCAGCATGGCACAGATACTCAACTGGAGAGGTGGGAGGTAAATTTTTCTCCCATTTCTTTTCAAATCTTCTCCCACCTTCTGAAGCAAACTACTAAATTGAGCTTGTAGAGATTTTTAAGGTTACTGAAATTCTTTATAAAATTCATATGGAAAGCCATCATCCCCAGGTGATTTATTTACAGGAAGTGATTTAATAGTGTCCAACAATTCAGTACTAGAAAAGGGCTTCTCCAGACTCTCCCTGTCTCCCTCTAATAAACATGGCAAGTCAACAGAGGATAAGAAAGACTCCATTTTAGATCAATCTCCATGAGATTGTGATGTATAAAGGTCCATTTAATAATTTTTAAAGGCCTCATTAATCTCAGTGGGGTTACAAATTGTAACTTTGGACGGTCTTTCAGCATTAATTGTTTGTTTGCTTTCCTCAGTTTTAAGTTGCCCTGCTAGCACTTTATATGCTTTCTCCCTAAGTTCACAGACTTGTTGTTTTGACCTAGTTATGCCCTCTCTGCTTGATATGTATTCATAGTGTTGTAATTTAATTTCAGATTCACCAATGCTATGCATATGTCCTTAGTTGGGGCATTTTGGTATGTTTTCTCAAGTGCATCAATTTGTAGTTCCAGAGTATTAAGCTCAGCGCTGTGTTTCTTTTTGAACCCTTTTGTATAAGATATAATTTGGCCCCTCAGAAAGGCTTTTAATGTGTCCCAAAAACTGAAAATATTAGGAGCAGATAATCTATTTGTTAAAGTGAAAAGGTCAGTCTGTTCTCTGATGAAAGTACACAATTCGGGTTGTTTTAAAAGTGTAGGGTTAAGCCTCCATTTCTAAGTTTTGGTTAGCTTGTCAGGAATGGATACAGACAGCACCAAAAGAGAATGATCACTAATCAGTTAATGTTAGAGTTGTAAGTTGTTGCTTCTCCGCCTGTAATTTTCGACCTGCACTTTTTGCATAGTTTTTGTTTTTTGATGACGACTGTGTAGTTTTTGTACACAAACAAAATTATCTGTTGTACCATTTTTTTCTACTGACACTGAGTAACATAATGTTTGAAATAATATTCTAAATAATAAATAATATAACTTTCTAATATTTGGGTTTGGGGGAAGGTCTCAAGTCATTTCATCTTGTCAAGTCACGTCTGAAGTCATCAAATTTGTGACTAAAGGTCTGACTTATGCCGCATTCGTTTGGCAATCCAGGTCGGTCATTCCTTGTCGGATTTATATGACCGTATGACACGTCTGATCTAAAAGCGTTTCATTGAAACAGTCCGGAAAACATGGCGGCGCGCCGTAAGTTTGTTTTTGTTTGCATGGTTGCTGAGCACCGGAGACTTTGCTGGTTCAAATGACTTTAGGCTACAACGGGCTTGCACAGACTTTTTTTCCAACACAAATCAACAGTGGAAATAGAAATGCCATTGCAAAGTACTTGTATGATTTTTACAACACAAACGCTTAATTAAACAGCATATATGAGGACAAATTGAGGTCAAATAATTTTGTTTACCATTCACAATGTGCGCAGCCATCTTCGTCGTGACGTCAATTCTACCGACTCGGTCTACCTGGACCTTGCCCGAGTTTGATGACGAGACCTCCGGGTAGAACGGGTGTTCTTTTGTACCTTTCCGGACCGGAAACCGTATCAATCCCGGTTCCGGCTACCAATAGAATGCAGCATCAAGTCCAAGTCATGTGACTCAACTCAACACCTCTGCAAGGAGCGAATCAGAAGACCAAAAAAAGTTGGAGTGGGCAGGAACCTGAAATAAGGGAAACATTATGACTGGGTAACAAAACAACGATGACTGGCAACACAAAGGCAGGGCTGACGAGGCAAGACGCAAAACAGGTGTACAAGGAAGACATGCTGGGCAGGGTTACAGGAAGTAATGAGCAAAGACATGCTGGGCAGGGTTACAGGAAGTAATGAGCAAGAAAAGAGCTGTGCACTTAACATCAGTCTAAAATCTTCTTAATTCTGGTGCGGTAGTCAGAGATGAAAGTCAAAAAGCGGAAAAGGACTCGCACACAGAAAACAAATGTAGACTAAGAGTCTTAATGAAAGATCATTTTACTGGGGATCTTCACAAGCAGCAAACAAGCAGCAAACGTTTCAGTTCTCAAGGGACTATCGTCATTGCATGTGCATATACAGGAACACATAAGGAACACACAGAACAAAGCACAGGAAACTCAAATATAACACAAACACAAGTACAAAAACAGGAATCCAGACAAAACCTTCTCACTTCTTAAATAAATAAAACAGTGTATAGTAGTCCCTCCAGGAGTGCCGTGCACAGATATTTCACTGGGCAGGTGCTCAAGTGGAACAAAAGGGCATCCCTTGGACATTTTATTTTTGTGCTGGTGCAAAAAAAGAAAAAAAGTATTTTGCATATGCAAAGTGCACCTTGCCAGGAGGTTTCTGTCTACCAGCACCAGGGGGGATCTTGAAGCCCACAGAAATGAGCAGGGAAATGTCTGTCCAGCTCATGTATGAGGTGTCTAAATATTTATACTATATACACCTAGCAGCTGCATACATACACATTCACTTTCTATATTAATCAGTGTGGACTGGGTAAGCTACATAGCTGATTCTCTACAGGGGTCTGCAGACATGTGGTGAAGCAGTTATAACCCCCCAAAGTGGCAGAGCTTGTTATTTCTGTGGTGCATAGTCTCAAAGAGGGTGCTGAACTTTGGCTTGTATTCAGAACAGGCAAATATTTCAGAGACTGTGCAAACTCGCCTTGTCAACTCAAAGGTCAATAGTGACATCTAGTGGCAGAACCTGCTGTAACAGTGAAGATATAATGAGTTTGCCTTATTTCCCTCTTATTCTAAATTTTGTGTTTAAATTCATGTGAAATACGACAAACATTTGACCCATTTAAACATTTTTTATTCATGCCAGTCTATTTTGTTTGTTGTCTTGACAGTTAACAGTGACTGTATACGTGTTGTAGCATTATTTCTCCCTAGACTGCATTATTATGTCATGCATTTGAAGCATGATTGCACCAATGATTGCATGTTTGACTATATTATCTGCAGTTCTTTTTTAAATACAGTCATCATATCATTTCATGTATCTTACGCATTACAAAGTTCATGTAATAATGCTATATCGTAGGCAACTGGACTTGCGTGCGTTTCTTGAAGACGTTTCGCCTGTCATCCAAGAAGCTTCTTCAGTTCTAAAAGACTGGTACGATGTTGCAAGCTTTAAACCCTGTGTGGGTGGGAACCCTTGTAACGTGTGCTCTTAGTTTCAGAGTCGTTATGGTCACAATGTGAGTTGTTAGGGTCAGGTGGGACCAGGGGTGAATCAATCAATTATGCCTTGTCATAACTCACAAATGGATTATATTCCAACAAAAGCAGTCCTCATACACTCCTAAAGGTCAAGAGGATCCAAATCCAGCGAAATATTTAGTCCAAACACATTGTATCATTTCAAATGTTCAGAATCTCCCTCTCTTCTTATTGTACATGATAACTCCCATTTGCATGTAAATATGCTTACTCATCATTGTCCAAATGCTGGGTTTACTCTAGTATAGCCTATAGCCATGCTCTCCTCATAGGCTTGCCAAAGAGAGCCTGTGTTGAAAGGAGGAGCCTGCCTTACTTCCTAGTTTACAGAGCCAATCAACAGACAGTGATTAGCCCGATAGCTTATGGCTTTTGTAGTCAGTTGGTGATTTTCAAGGCTCTTTTCTTGGTAGGACGGGTCTTTCCAAAGAAGAATCCTACAAAGGCAAGGCAGGTACAGTAGGCTAAATGAAACATTTGTAAAAAGTAGTTTTAGAACTGTGTTAGAATGTGTAAAAAAAACATGACCTTAGTCAGTGTAGTGAATTTTTAGGTGACTTGAGGTGATTCTGTTAAATCTTTGCAGTGTATGAAGCTCAAACATATTCATCACTCCATTAATTTGGACAATTAAATGTCTTTCTAAAAATGTATGTCCTATTGTTTTGGGATAAAGAGTTGGCAGTGGGAGGGGTAATGATCCTTTCTGAATATGCAAAAGGTGTTCACAGGTGAGGCCAGGTAAAGTTCTTTTGTGGCATTGATTTAAACCACCATGCTATGTACAGTACATACACAGACTCACACGCAGAATCAGGCCATGATTTCAAAGTGTTCCATATTTTATATGCGTACTAGCACACACTTGGCTTAGTGCAACAAGTGTTATCTACAGATGAGGGAGGTCTGAGTAAGCGCCTGTCTGTTTGTGTTCTCACACACTGTCCTGACAGTGTCCTCAGTGAAAAACAATTTGAACAAGTTAAGTGTGGGTATCTGATGGACTCGGTTAGACCCCAGCTGGTCGTCCAGGATGAAATTGCGTCTTGGAGGGGCCACATTGGTGTGTATGAGCTGGCTGGGCTGGTTGGGCTGCCTGTGCACAGTGACCCCTGCTGGTGTATATATAATGAAAATAGAAAAGTATTGAGGAAATGTTGCATATTCATTAAAAAAAGAAAACAAAGCAAACAAGCAAAACACACACATTGTAGCTCAGTGTGTGGTTATACACATATAAAATATTCAACACTTTGGAATCACATTGTGATTCTCTGTGTGTCTGTGTATACACTGTAAAGGGTGTGGTGATTTAAATCAGTTCCACAAAAGGACTTTACACTCTGTAAAGGGATTAGAGACGGTGTGTCTGTGAGAGTGTATGCGTGGAGGCTTTACCTGACCTAACCTGTGAACAGCACGTTTTGCATATTCAGTAGAAATTTGATAACACCACTGCCAACACTTTGTCCCAAAACAATAGGACATACTTTTTTGGATATCCATTTCATGCTCCAAATCAATGGAGCAGATCAAAGTGTCAGTGCTTCATACATTCCTAGGACTTGACAAAATCACCTCAAGTCTCCTAAAAAATTCATCACTTAGGGTAAGATCATGTTTTTACACACTCCAACACAGTTCTAAAACTTATTTTTTTACAAATATTTAATTTACCTGTTGTTGTTTTTTCAAGTATAATCATGAAATACATACTACATAGATATTCTTGTAGCTGAACTTGTGCTGAAGTCAAAAAAGTCACGTGACTCTGAAGATACTGCTTAGATTTGCTCACATTTTACAACAACACCAGAGCATGTAATACATAGTTAATGTACAGTGAACAAAAATGTAAAAGCAACACTTTTTCCTCCCTCTTTTTTCAAAATTCCTTCAATAGATTTTTTTCTCATATTTTGGTTGCAAATTTTTGATATCTATGTTGGTGAGCACTTCTCAGCATCATTACTACACAGGTGTGTCTTGGGATAGTCACAGTAACAGTTCACTCTATAATGTGCAGTTTTATCACATAACAAAATGCCACAGTAACCCAAGTTCTGAAGGAGTGCGCCATTGCAGGAATGTCCACCAGAGCTGATGCTCTTGAACTGAATGCTCATGAGCTGTCTCCAATATCGTTTCTGTGAATTTGGCAGTACACCCAGCTGCACTCACAACCACAGACCATGTGTAACCACACCAGCTAAGGGCCTCCATATCCGGCTGTTTCACCTGCAATCGCATTGCATGAAGCAAAATGGTGTCACACCAGATACTGATTCTTTGGGGTATCTGTGACCAGAAAATGCATTTCTGTGGCACTACTCATGAAATCCTGATACATGTCTTCTTTTAAGATCAAACTGCACATTTTAGAGTGTCCTTTCATTACGACCAGCCCAAAGCACACCTGTGTCGTAATCTATTTAAAAACTGTTGGAAATTCGATGACCCACCTGCAGGTCCTCCTTAGATGATTTTCAATGATTATGATATGTAAAACAACTACTGTAGTAGTGGTAGTTGTTTAGTCATATGACCTATTGTTCAGCCACACACTCCTTGTAGTTCCATTTATATTGACCACTTGGAGTTACAACCACCACAGCAGGTTCAATAAACACTTCTGTCAGAGAAAAAACAAACAAACAAACAAATAAACAGTCTTAACTCACATAAAAAGCCTTATCAGAACCCATAGATCAGATTTTCCAGACTGAACCACAGCTTCCACAGCGTTCACCTCATCTCATGCACTCTCTGAGGTCCACATGATCTAAATCCAGTGAAATATTTGTCCAAACCCATTATTACATCCATAGATATCCACAAACTGCCATTACATTGTTTCATATATAGTGCTCCAGGAATAACAAAATTAGGGATAAGGGATAAGACAATTGTTATGAATCATAAAGACGGGGGGGTTTTATGGTCGTATTTTATACTGTAGAGCCAACTGTGAAATTCCTATAAGTTTGTGTAAACCACAGACCTAATTTCAGGCATATAACCAAAAACCCATTCAAAAAAATCCACTGACATTGAGATGAGGGAACGTTGGGTGGTTAAACACTAAGCCGTTTCAGGGTTTTAGGACACATTCCTGGCACACTCTTTTTCTATACATGTTGGTAATTTCTTTCATTCCACCTACTAAGAAACCAGACTGCAGGTGACCATGGTGGAGGTAAACCCCTGGCCTTTTTACTGACACTTCATTTGAACCAATACTGACCAATTTCTCATCAATGTAGGTTTTCCAGAAGTGTTTTTACACACAATAAGTGTTTTATACACAATAAGCTCCTAAAGAGACATTTCTGTCTTTGCTGATTAGTGTTTCACTCATATTCACACATTCAGTACATTATCCTCTTTTATTGGAAAAACACCTGGACAAAGCCTTAATAAAACATATTCAGAGGATCAAAAAACTTATTTCAGTGTGTTGAAACTTATGTAAGCCAATGACAGAGGCACTTGCTGTGATTCTGACTAATAGGGAAAGAATTCAGAGTGCTGCCTTTCCAATGAGACCATGCATGTACAGGTACTAAAAATGGAACAAGCACAGCTTTCGATTTACCTTGGGTCTGCCTTGTGTAGGTGAATTTCGGTGACTTTTACAAGAGTTAAAGGGGTTTTCACCCTCTGGGCATTATGATAAACATGCCGTGTATTTAGATTATTATCTTTAGACGTTTTTAGCATACAAGCATGACAAAAATATTGACAGAAACCTCATCATTTACATGTTCTTATGTTTATGAGATGGTTTGAAAATAACGTGATTTAGACAAAACATAAAACGTTTAATATTACTCAGACACACAATACATGGAGCCCTGAGTATCCACCCCCCACCATTCACATGGTAATGAGCAGACGATGGCTCTCACTCTCTCGGTGTCGATTGGTTTCCCTGTCGGGGTAGTGCGGTGAGAACGCCCACAGCGTAGGCCTACATGATCAGATGGGCTGCAGGTTGCAAGATAACTCAGGGAAGCCGGTGAAGCGGTGTGCAGGGACACCGGCGACAATTTGGCCAGCTCATCAGATGCGGAGGGCTGTGATACTGTTGGTCAGCGCAAGGACACGGCATTGTGAAGATTCCGAGGATAAGCGGTCTCGTTTTGAACTACGGTCCAGCTGGAGCTCAACTTCAGTAAGTGTAAATATTTCTTGTGATCACATGGGTAGTGCACGTGCTGTGGGGTGCAGATTCTCCGCCTGTTTCTTGAGGAAATGACACCAGGAACAGTCACGAGGTTGAGTAGCAGGGGCGACCAGTGTTACAAGAGTAGCGTGGCTCTCAAGAGGCAGGGCAGTGTGTGCGCGTGGAGTGAATGGAGGAGTGAGAGAGCGAGCGGGTGATTCGGATGACTGTGTAAGCAGCAGAGCTGAGTGCGGGAAAACGTGGGTACACAGTTCGCAATAAAGAGGTCAGGTTAGCAGTAAATGTGAAATGTAAGTCACAGTATTATGTGTGTTGCTTTCCAGCTGCTGGCAAAAGCGAGTGGGGGGTTAACACCGAGGTTACTTCTGCCCAGGGGGTAAACAAATCTCCCCTGTGCTTTATGACCACGGTCGGAGAGCGGAAGCAGGAACGGTTAACACCGGGAAAACTAGAAACACGTTTTGTTTGGGCGTCGTGTGTGTTTGTGGTATTCACCGCCAGGACATTGTGTCAGAATACAAACCAACCAACAATAGCTTTGCGGCGGTGTCTCTGTTTCACTCTCCAGTTTCACCTCCAAAACAGTAGTTAGTGGTGGGGTTTCTGTTGTTGATTCAAAGCACACATTAAACACTGCTTAACACAGGGTTGCCAACAGCAACAACAACAAAAAAAAAACTTAGAGTGAGATTCAGCGGGGCAGACCATAATTTCGTTAAGCCGACACATAAGATTTTTGTTTTGTCAATTGATTTGGACGATGCGATCCTGATTCCCCGCATCCTAATGGATTTTTGGGGCGCCTGCTGGAGATGGATAGGGCCTAATACCTTACAGAAGGTATGTTTTCATCCAATAGTGATTCGAATCATTGGGAAATGCGCATTAAAAGAAATACGAATCCTGTGTGTTTCCATTAAATGTACGGACTTTGGTGAAAACTACGAACTCGCGCGAGTTTTCCGCAGAACCGCAAACAAAACAAGGCTGCGGTCGGAAAGTCTTTTTTGCTTAGGAAGGTTCCTAGCTGAGTGAAATGACCAAGGCTTTTCAAGAGAAGGCTGAGATACGGGGTCAAACATGGGGGGATTGCACATGCGCAGTGTAACTTGAGCTGCGATGCTGGAGGGTGACAGCAGGGGCGCTGGATAAAAAAGCGCAGGATCCGCTCAGGCGATCAAGGAGTGCGCTTGGTGCGGTTGAATAGCCTTGATTCAAGAGAAGGCTGAGACCAGAGATATTTGATGAAGCGAGATACCCCACCTTAGGCTTATCCAATGTTAAGAAAACGGTTACTCTTCCCGTCTCCTAAGTGGGCGTGGTTAGCTCTCCCTCCAATCAGAGCCTGTTCTCCCTCATGGGGTTGAGGGAGAACAGGCCGTGTTGTCCACGTTTATATATCCTGCATGAAACAACACGATGAGAACATACGCCCCATATGTTCTCATCGTGTGCATTTTGTAGTCCATCTTCAGAACATTGTAGTTTCACCACAGCAGACCCACATCAATAACATCCGCCGTCGCATGATGACATAGCCCAGCGTAAGTGCGGTCGGATTTTCTCACCTCCGCGGTTCTCTTTTCCTAAGTCCTTATGAATTCTCCTACTCATCTTTCCTTGGCCTCGTGACATTTCCCACCAAGGTCAAGGAATAGTGATTAGGAACAGACGATAGGAGAGACTTTCCGACCGCATCCCAAGTCTCGCATTCTTCTTCTACGTTTTGTGGCGGTTGGCAACCAGCTTGTAAATGCATTACCGCCTTCCCGACCCGGAGTGTGGATATCACCATGGAGAGAGGTGCGCTACGTCAGGCTGATGGAAACATGGCTAATGTTTCCATCAGCCTGTTTAGATGCGCATCTAACACCAAAATTTGAATTAAAATCCCCTGATTCGCAAAACTAAAATACGATATGTAAATATAATATCAAATGGAGAAAGGAGGAATGTCCGATTACATTGTAAATTTTATTCACTTTTAACATAAATATGTTCATAACCAATTGATTTATTTTAAGTTTGTACTTGTTATAACTTCACGATAATTTAAATATTCTAATTGGATGCCTTTATCACCAAAACATGGGGTTTGGCACCAAAATTGCTTGTCTCTGATAAATAGTAAGGAGCAATGGTCATTTCTAGTGGTCAGACTTTAGTAGACTTTTAGTATGTTATTAAGTACACCCAATACTACAATAAACCACTGAAAAACCCTTTGTTAGAATTTTTTAAAGTCAAGCCATGATTGCAGCTGACTAGCAATGTGACCAGTGAATTTAAAAACCAAGGGTCAACATTGGGGTAGCCTTTCCCAAGTGGAAAGAGCTGCTGAAGGAGAATCCGCTATCCGTTTGAATGCAATATATGATTTCACCGTTAGATGGAAGAAATTCCTACACACTGTGGCTTTAAGAAATTCAGGCAAAGATTCAAAAACAAAAAAAATGTCAGCATTTGGAAGCTTATATAACCAATGACAGTGATTCTGACTGACGGAATAAACTTCAGAGTGCTGCCTTTCAAATGAGATCATGCATGTACATGTACTAAAGATGGAACAAGAACAGCAGACACACACACACAGTTCAGATCTACTTGGACGACACAAGATGATCAGAGAGGTGTAGAAATGCTGTAGAAACATTTCAGTTCTCACAACTGCTGTTTGACTATGCTGCTGCAACATCTTAGTGTTTTTGCATTTGCATTGCATTAATCTCTTTCTTTTTTGCCCTCATTCAGACATGATGGACGAAGACAAGGCCATGATAGAGCTGCAAATCAAAGAGGAGCTGCAAGTCACAGATGAGCTGCAAGTTAAAGAGGAGCTGCAAGTCACAGATGAGCTGCAAGTTAAAGAGGAGCTGCAAGTCACAGATGATCTGCAAGTTAAAGAAGAGCTGCAAGTCACAGATGATCTGCAAGTTAAAGAGGAGCTGCAAGTCACAGATGATCTGCAAGTTAAAGAAGAGCTGCAAGTCACTGATGATCTGCAAGTCAAAGAGGAGCTGCAAGTCACAGATGAGCTGCAAGTCACAGATGAGCTGCAAGTCAAAGAGGAGCTGCAAGTCACAGATGAGCTGCAAGTCAAAGAGGAGCTGCAAGTCACAGATGAGCTGCACATCAAAGAGGAAGAAGAGGAGTGGACAGTGACCCAGAGATCCTACAGCCCCCCGCGCCAGTTATGGTCATCAAAACCCTTTGGCCTCACCTCCAGAAAACAGGAAATAACAGAGGAAATGGTATTTTATTTATCTTTTATCATCAATAAATTCAGCGATCATGTCATCTATCTCATTCATATTGTAGAGTTGCATGCAAAAGCTTGGGCACTCTTGGTCAAAATGTTGTTGTGAATGGTTAGGCAAGTAAAGGATGACCTGATTTCCAATAGGCAGAAAGTTAATGATGACACATTTCTTCAATATTTCAAGTAAGTTTACAGTTTTAAAATAATTAAATAACAAAAAAGAAAAAGGGGTTGAAGCAAAAGTTTGGGCACCATGCAAGTATCACAGCCTTTAAATGCCCTTTGTATCCAGCTAAGAGTCTTTTGTTTCTTGTTTGGTGGATTTTTCACCCATTCCTCCTGCAAAAGGCTTCTATCTCTGTGAGATTCTTGGGTCGTCTTGCATGCACTGCACTTTTGAGGTATATCCACAGATTTTAATGATGTTTAGGTCAGGGGACTGTGAGGGCCATGGCAAAACCTTCAGCTTGTGCCTCTTGAGGTAGTCCATTGTGGATTTCGAGGTGTGTTTAGGATCATTGTCCTGTTTTAGAGGCCATCCGCTCTTCATCTTCAGCCTTTTTACAGATGCTGTGATGTTTGCTTCCAGAATTTGCTGGAATTTAATTGAATCCATTCTTCCCTCTACCTGTGAGATGTTCCCTGTGCCACTGGCTGCAACACAAGCCCAAAGCATGATCGATCAACCCCCGTGTTTTACAGATGGACAGGTGTTCTTTCTGTGAAATTTTGCACCCTTTTTTCTCCAAACTTAATTTTGCTCATTGCATCCAAAAAGTTATATTTTAACTTAATCGGTCCACAGGACTTGTTTCTTATTTAGATGTTCCTTTGCAAACTTCTCATGCTGAATTTGTGGTGAGGACACAGGAAAGGTATTCTTCTGATGACTCTTCATGAAGGTCATATTTGTGCAGGTGTCACTGCACAGTAGAACAGTGCACCCCTACTCCAGAGTCTGATAAGTCTTCCTGCAGGTCTTTTGCAAGCAAATGGGGTTCTGATCTGCCTTTCTAACAATCCTACAAGCAGCTCTCTGAAAGTTTTCCTGGTCTTCCAGACCTCAGCTTGACCTCCACAGTTCCTGTTAATGGCCATTTTTTAGTTACATGATGAACACATTTTACCACCTTCTTGTAATCTTCTCCTGCTTTGTGGGCATCAGTTATTTTAGTTCTCAGAGTACTAGGCAGCTGTTTAGAGGAGCCCATGGCTGCTGATTGTTGGGACAAGATTTCAGGAGTCAGAGTATTTATAAAGCTTTGAAATTTGCATCACCTGGCCTTTCCTAATGATGATTGTGAACAAGCCATAGCCCTAACAAGCTAATTAAGGTCCGAGACCCTAAGTTGTCTGAGAGCGCAAATATCTTGGGGTGCTCAGACTTTTGCATGGTGCTCCTTTCTTTTTTTCTAACCAAAATTAATACGGTAATATTGCTGAAAGTGTTGAAAAAGCATGTTTCATCTTTAACCTCTTGCCTCTGGAGAGCAGTTCATCTTACACTCATTTAACTATTTATAGTAAGGACATTTTGACCAGGGATGCCCAAACTTTTGCATGCTGCCACTGTGTATACAGTACAACCCTGATAATAGGGCTGGGTGGTATGACAAAATTTTCACATCACGTTTTTTAAAAAAATCCACGGTATTTCCCAGTATTTTGCACGGGTTCGGCCCACTTGACATGCTGCTGTGTTGTGCTATGGCCTATTCAAGTGCTGGAATTTGTTATTTACGTGACAATGCCTGAACGCAACACAGGCTCCGCTCCATTAGTGCCATGCTCAGTTATAATTGTCTCGGGCTCGGGACGGGTTGGCTTCGGTCAGGAAAATGCAGCCCGAGCCGTGCGTGCGTGCGTGCGTGCGTGCGTGCGTGCGTGCGTGTGTCCCTACTCTGAAGTGAATGTGTTAATTGCTTAAATAACTGTGCACCTGTTCACATTGAGACTTCATGGTAGTATGTGAGACATCAGGCTCTGAGAGAGCTACATAAAACTGAAGTCATATCTAATTAAAGCCCTGCTACACAGTACTGCCATCAACTGTGTGTGTGTAGTTGCATATAGGGGAAACACTGCTCTTTTTGGTATGAGTTCTTCTGGGTCATTGTGTACAGTTGCCTCACTTTCAGGACTCTCTCCGGCAGCCATTCTAGTCTCTAAACTTTTCTCTATGCTCTGACTCTCGCCGGCTCTAGCACGCCTGTGGTGTACAGTGGTGAAATGGGTCCCTGCTGAAGCACTTTCGCGCCGCGTGCCTTCCGGATGTTGTTTGGGCTATTTACCGGTATTGCAGGAGGCTACATGAATTCATATCAAAACAAAATTAAATACCAGTTTTCGGTACGAACCGATATACCACCCAGAAAAACAAAAAAATGGGTGGGAAAATTAAAAAAAAAAAGATTTGCATATCCTTTCACCTACATTCAGTTGAATACAATACAAAACAAGACAAGATACTTCATGTTAAAACTGATAAACATCATTGTTTTTTGTTTATGTACACTCACTCTGAATTTGATGCATGCAACACATTCTAAAAAAATATAGGACAGGGGCAATAAATGACTGGGAAAGCTGTGGAATGCTCAAAAAAAACATGTTTGGAACAATTCACAAGTAAACAGGGTAACAGATGATAGGATAGGGCTGAAATGATTCCCTGAGTAACTCGAATATTTGGCTTACTAAAAAGCCTCGAGGCAAAATATTTGCCTGGAGGCAAATATATCACAGATATTGCTATGCAGACCAATTAAAGGGTGTTTCTGCATCAATTTGTCTGACTGTGGGTGTGTAAACAAAGCTTGTGCATGCACGTCCAGCGCCACAATGAAAGAGATACAAGTGCACTTGAGGCTTTAGAACTCCATAAGCTCCATAAGTTTAACATCCTGGAGTAAAAGGGACCTACAAATAACTTAATCAAGCAGCCAGCAGGTCATTGAGCTGACCTAAAGTGGTCCTGAGTGGAGTCTTTGTAACCACAGCAACGATGATGCTGAATGACAGACATGCCATTATTTGACATTCTCCTCCACAAATTCTGATTCAATATTTCTCTGCTATGTCTCGTGAAACTCTTTTGGTTTAATCGTTCATTCCCAGCATGTCAAGAACATAGCTGGGAATGAACTCCTTGAAGAATTTATTTGAACTTCAAATAAATTCTTCAAGGAGCAGCTTCTGGTGTGCGGACTCTATCTTTTATGTCATTCTCACTTTTTGGTCCAGCACCCAGCATTAAGTCTTTTGGAATGTGCATGCTATCTTTACCCATTTATGGAAGAACCTAGTTTAGGCATTGTGTGCACAGGAATATGCGACAAACTGCTTCCCTTATTGAACTGGTATGGGACAGTACAATTTTTTTTTTTTTCAATATGGAACAATCCTGTATTATATGGGACAGGTGGCAATTCTATCATCTACATGCCTCAGTGTGGTGCTAGCATCAATCACATTACCTATCCTCAGTTTTACTAGCCTTAGTTTTAGCCAGACCTCAGCAGAAAAGGAGTCTGGTGCACTTTTATGGGCACTACTGTGCTACTCGGTCAATTAATCGACTTCACTACTAAAAAGCTATTTGACTCAGAAACTAGTGACGTTACCACCATGCTACTGAGAATGCTGTTAAATTTGTAAAATTGCTACTTGTAGTGACGCTACTGCCCAACACTGGTTATGCTTTACAGCATGAGAAATAGTGGTGTAGCTAGAGTGTGTGTGTGGAACCAGTCATTTGCCTGAATCTCATGCTGATTGCGGCATAGTAAAATGCTCTGACTTTCAAAAAAGGTTGTTGCTGATTTCTCTCATTTCAGAGACTTTTCTTATTTTCTCTTTCATATATTACTATAGGCTCTGTGCACAAACTCATGACGTACTCGTATTTGTGCCAGTGAGCGGCAAAGGAGTTTCCGGTTAACTTCGAGCTTCACCGCGTCACCATGAATTTCACAAGATGTCTTCAAAATCTTCCAAAAAATATTACTAAATTATGTGCATCGTATGGTGGATGCCAACTCCCCTGCTCCCAAGAGCAAGCGGGAAAAGGGTTTTCGTCTGTATATATCCAGTTACTTGCACCAGTATGAGGGTAAGTAGATTATATGGTGACGTTAGCCGACCAGCTAACGTTAGCAACGTGCTAATTTTTTAGCTTTGCGTTTATTTCGTATTTTCTTAATTGTTAGTTATTGTGCTAACTGTATTAACTTTCTGTCCCTCTCAGTGTCAGACAAAGATCAGGGCACAGGTGAAGTTGTTCTCTGGGCATTATAGATCCATGAAGAAAGCTGAGAAGCCTCACAGTTTGAGTGTATGGTGATTGGTGAAGCTTGGATCGATAAGACAGAACAGTTATACGCCCCTGCTTCAATAACCCAGTGTTCCCAATGTTCCTGGGGACTTAGCTAAGGTCATACATGTTTAATGCAATGTTAACTCTTAAATCTGCACATAATGAAGAGTGGTTAAAATAACAGGTAGGTTCCCCTTGCTGGTACCCACTGGGTTACTGCATGCATTTTTTTTCATGTTATGATGTTGTTACTGGTACTTTATTATAACCCAGTTCCTGATGTTCCTGGGGACTTAGCTAAAGTCATTCATGTTTGATGTAAATGAATGAGGTGCAAGCTGGTGTTGTAGGTATTAGGCTATCATAAATCAAATGAAATTGATTAGGGATATTGATCTAATGCAGTTCAAATGTTATACAAAATACTCTACCATACATGCTCAGTGGCTATTAGACATAAAGAAATATTTAAAAACCCAGATTGCGTCCTAAAAGAATGACTAAACAATGAAACAAACCAAGATTAATAAGTATTAACTATGACATTTTACTTTTGCAGGTGGTACTGAAAGATTCCAGTCCCATGGAGCTGATTCATCACAGCGGCACATGTGTGGCTGGAGCACCTTTATGTAACCACTGTATGCTAAGCTGTACCGAGGGAGAACAACAATGGCACAAGCACAGAACTTTGGTAAGTCAAGAAACAAGGCATATTTACCTGTTGCCTGTCATTATACACGGGTTGGGGATATTTTCTAAACTATATCCTGCCTAACTTGATAGGGTTTAAGGCCAGGCCCTGTGCACAGGATGGCTGTGCTGTCTGCTAAACCAAAGTGTGGAGCAACAACAGAGGGTGTAAGGTAAAAGCTGAATATTGTAGATTTATTACAATATTCTACATGATTGTTTGAATGAAGTGGTCGCAGGTTCAATTCCGGCTTGCAACCCTTTGCTGCATGTCATCCCCCCACTCTCTCTCTCCACATTTCACACTGTCCTGTCAATTAAAGGCAAAAAGCCCAAAAAATAATCTTTAAAAAAAGAAAATATGTGTATGAAACTTATGTATGTTTTATGCTTCACACAGGAGCATACTCTACAAAGGCCTCAGTGGGGATTTACCTGATCGCTCCGTCCTTCAGGTGAGTATCAGAATCAGAATCAGAAATACTTTATTGATCCTCGAGGGGAAATTATTTATGTTACAGGTGCTCCTTGCAAGAGAGGAAAGATAACGTGAAAATATAAGAAATTTAAACAGTAGTATTAACAAATATATAGTTAAATAAACAGGAATTATTAACAAACATAAACGTAAATAAATATATATATATA
>NC_065525.1:5271058-5280846 GCF_006386435.1 Epinephelus moara
TCTGGTAGGGCAGCTCACATACTGTGTGAATGTGGGCAATGTTGTTGCCATGGTGACATGGTTAAAGTCACCCGAGATAGCTATGAAGGCACTTGGGTGTTTAGTCTGCAGGCGGGCTATGGCGGAGTGAATGACGTCACATGCCGACGTCGGGTTGGCAGAGGGGGGGATGTAAACAATTACAATAATGGCATGTGAAAACTCCCTGGGCAAATAATACGGCCTGAGTCTAACAGCAAACAGTTCAATGTCCGGGCAACAGATACGTTCCTTAATAGAAATATGGTCAGGACTGCACCAGCGGTTATTTACTAGAACAGCAAGCCCCCCTCCTTTGCACTTACCGCTCTCGGTGCAGTCCCGATCGGCCCGAACAGTCTGAAAGCCGCTGATGGAGACGTTGTTGTCGGGAATGTCCTGGTGAAGCCATGTCTCAGTGAAGCGAATCAGACTACATTCCCGGTACTCCTTCTGACTTTTGGCGACCGCTGTCAGCTCGTCCATCTTTATTTGCCAGTGACCTCACATTGCCCATGACGAGAGAGGGGAGACACGGCTTATATCTTCTCTTCTCCATAAGCCTCTGTTGTCTCAACCCTGCTTTTTTCCGCAGTAGGGATATAACAATATCAACATGCCCACATGTTGCTCATTGAAAGTATGGGGAATGTTTATGGTGAGATAATTATGATTTGTTACATCCCTAGGTGACAGATGTGTATAAGGACTTCTCCGCAGCTGAGGTGCCGATGATCTGCAGCATGGGCATCAGCTGTGAAATTCCTCTGGCTGACTCTGCCCTTGGCCTGGTTCAAGCCGGAAGTCCATTGTCCTACCAGCAACCAGCAACAGCGAAGAGAGACCTGTCCTTCCATGCTGCCCCACCACCTCCATCTATGCCTCTTCAGAATTACAGCCTGCAGCCATCCAGTTGCATGTTTGTCTGTAGTGAGCCACAACAGCTACATCTTAAAAGTCTTGAGGTCACTTGGGACATGGCGCACAAATTTGAGTGTGCTACCAGAGCACAAAGTTTATGTGGTGAATGGCATCAGTTAAGGATTCCTAGACTGACTACCTCATGGTTCAGGGAGATCTGTCAGGTCAGAGAGAGCTCTGAAGACAGTCTGGCTGCCCGGATACTGCAGGGGACCCATCAGACTGCAGCTATGAAGAGGGGGCTCGAAATGGAGGCAGATGCCATCTGGGAGTATTGCCAGATGAAAAGGGTCAACCACTACCCCTGTGGATTTGTAATCCACCCTGACGCCCCTTGGTTGGGGGCATCTCCAGATGGGTTAATTTTTGACCCTTCAGAGCCATGTCAGTTTGGTTTGATTGAAATAAAGTGTCCGGATGTTAAAAGCTACATTGACTGCCCGTATCTCAAAATGAGTTCAGGCAAATTGGAGCTCAAACAAACACATGCTTATTACTCACAAGTACAAGGGCAGATGCTTATAACAGGAATGAGTTGGTGTGATTTTGTTGTCTCAACTGAGGAAGACATACTAATTCAAAGAATTTACAAGGACAGTGACATGTTAGATGTCATCAAAGAGAAAGTGGACAGGTTTTATTTCCATGTCTACATGCAGAAATGCATGTAATGTGTTCAAATCCAGTCACTATGTGCAATGTAAATATGTTTTATTTTGAACTTGTATAAGTTTATGATGTAATGCTGAATGTGTAACAAAGTGTGTAAACATAGCGGCGTATTTATGGAATCAGATGACTGCTTTATTAAAAATCAGAACTGAAGCAAAAGTGTGTGTATCTCCTCCTCATGTCTCCACTGGGCCTGGATATGGAGTTGATGTTGGTTAAGTCCGGCGCTCCCAAACACTGGCCCGTGTCTTGCTGTTAGCGTAGTTGTTCCATTCAAACAATGATGGCACAGCGCTTGCAGCTAAAACCTGTGTACCCTTAGCAATAATACGAATTTGGACTTTTTCGAAATGTCGGCTGCATACCTTCATATGCCGAGTTACCGAAAATCCCATCCTGCGAATCTTGTGCAGCCACTGTGCACGAAGTCCGGTGTCTTTCGGGAAGCGGTGGAAGCTGAGTTCGCCGCTATAGCAACTTGAACCGGTACAAAGTGCCTGACATGGGGCGTCAGTGGCTTAGTGGTAGAGCAGGCGCCCCATGTACAAGGCTGTTGCCGCAGCGCCCCGGGTTCGAGTCNGTCCGGTGTCTTTCGGGAAGCGGTGGAAGCTGAGTTCGCCGCTATAGCAACTTGAACCGGTACAAAGTGCCTGACATGGGGCATCAGTGGCTTAGTGGTAGAGCAGGCGCCCCGGGTTCGAGTCCAGCTTGCAGCCCTTTGCTGCATGTCATCCCCCCTCTCTCTCCCCCTTTCACACTTAACTGTCCTGTCCATTAAAGGCAAAAAATGCCCCAAAAAATATCTTTAAAAGCATCCCTGACATTATATTTCTTCTTTTTCCGTACAATTACAGCTCTCATATGTTTATATTGATTGATTTTTACCACCGTATTGACTGGAGTGGGAAGTGGACCGGAAACTCCATAGCTGTTCACTGGCGAAAATCAGAAGTTCGAGATTTCACCATCTACGATCCATAATATCATCAAAATATTATAAGGGACAAAACTGAAAACCAATATTGATGCCTTTGACCTTTGATCTTTGATCTTTCAGTCAGCACTTGTGAACAACAACGTGATGTAATTAAATTACAGAATAATGTTGTCAGAATCAGTTACAGTCACTGATAAGAAAATAAAAAAATATGTTATCAAATTAATCAAAATGTTGGTGATAATGAAAGGGTTGCATCTGGATAACTTCTTTTCAGTAAAAACAGTAGAATTAAACATTGACTCTGTTGCTTTCCATCTTCTTGCCTTCTTTGCCATAGCCTATTTCCAGACATTTACTGTCTGTGAATAGGCTTTCTTTACCACCCAGCAAACATTTGTTAGAAAAGTAATCAAAAAGTAAATAAAGTTACATAACTTTAAAGTTGCATAATTCTGATGAGGTAATCAAAGTAGTTACTTTACTTCACATTTTTACTTAGATTTTTGGCTGGACTGCAGGGTCGAGGCCAGCCCTATAAATGCCAAAGTCTGACTATGAGTAAGTGAGTGATGAAGTTACACCATTGTTCAGAGTGAGTGATGACGTGAGTTTTGGTGCTTCCCCATTGGCCGATGCTGTTTTAATAAATAAATAAATGAATAGAGGCTGACAGACTGACAGTAATCAGACAGTAATCATTTTCTCTAGCCTGTGTAGCATGATAGCATAGGGGAGTTAGCAAGCTACATGATTGATATTTCACAACTTAATACTTCACTAACACACTCGTGTCATAGTGTAGGAAAGCACACTGTTGTCTTCAGATGAGTGACATCTTTGTTCGGCTAATTTTATGTCACCACCGTAAAACTACCACATAGAAGCGTGATGGAATTAGTAGCTGGCTAGCAAACTAGCCAGACGTGGGTGAAATGACAGTTTGGCAACTGGACAGGAATGTGAATTACTTTGAATAACTGTAGATACCTTCAGTGTGTCCCCAACAAGAGGCAATCAACTTTAACTTACTGAAATAGAACGTAAAAACAAAAGTGAAACCAATCAATGAAAATCGCTGATAGACAAGAATTAGATTGAATGAGAAATCCAAAGAGGAACATTACCACTGTTAGATAAAGTAAATGGTAGAATCTGGAAAGAAAGGAAAAAAGTTCAAACTAGTTTTTAAAACATATCACAACAACACGAGCACTCAAAAATTACATTGTGGCACTTTATTACTGTGTTAGTACAAAACAATGATCCAAAAATCAGAGCATAAATGTAGTAATAATACATATGTTCCATTTGCTGTTGTTTCACACATGTTTACTCTTGTATGGAGACACTGGTCTCTTTGTACTTTAATTAACCTGTGTGCTTTTTCTCTGTGAAGATTGACCCACACAGTCTGGGCACCAGGATGGACCTTGGGACCTCCAACACCTCAAACACCACAGTTAATCCCGCTCCTGTCAGTTTGGATGCACAGCCGGGGACTTCAAGGAGCTGCAAAGCACCCCGTATGTGCGCTGCTTGTGGCAAAGCCACGTCGGTCCTCGGCCACTTTGTGCACAAAAAAAAGATTTTCTGCCAGTCCACATCCGAAGGGGTCACCCTGGAGGAGTGGATACAGAAAAATGTGCCTAGAACCACCAGGTGGAGGTGGAAGGTCCAGGAGGAGGCCATTATGGCCGGGGTTATACTAACCCCAAAAAAGCACCATACCTGCAGCATGTGCAAAAAGAGGATGACGAGGGACGCCGGTCACAGCGTGCACAAGGCCACACGTCAGTCCTTCTGCCAGGCCACTGACCCTTTGGGCAGGACAGTGGAGGAGTGGCTCACAGAGATTCGTGGTGGGGTCTCCACAAAAGACTTTATCAAGGCAAACCTTAAAAAAAGATGGAGGCGGTACCATCAAAAACCAGATGTGCAGGAGAAACGGAGACAGAAAAGGAGGGAGCAGTATCTCATAGAGAAGAAGGCAAAAGAGCTTAATAAGCAGAAGAAGGTGGAGGAGAAAAAGTAGTTTAGGAGAGGTGTGTATATAATATGACGATCAGTGAAGGGCTGCACACTTAACTGAATATTAATCATGCACACTTCGGCTTCCCATAATTAAATGATCGACTGGGATATTAATGTTCAATTAATATGTGTGGTCTGCACATAGAAAACTGCTGCATATTAAATCAAGTGCCTGCGACGCGTTCATCCTGCAGCAGCAGTCTGTGAGAGACTATCCTGAGCTTTGCAACAGCAGACGAGCTAAACTAAATAAATTCGTCATCAGTCATCATTATCCATTGTTTGGAAGTATTTCAGATTTAGATGCGAGGTGAAAGCAGTCCTCTGTTAATTTAAATGTGAAAGTACAATAAAAATATTTTGTCCCTTAAAACAAAAGATAATCATGATATATAAATGCGATCTCAATATTGATAAAAATAATCGTGATTATCATTTTTGATAATTGTGCTGCTCTAGATCAATGTGTATTATAGTTTGATACTAATCTCGCATTGCATTAGACTTTATTCCCTGTTGTTCATAATCCTGCAATTTAATTTCAGCTGGCTGCTAAATGATGTCAGTATTTTCTGCTTGTCCATCATTCCAACACATCAATTCCTCTTTTTTCTGTTTTTTTGGTCTCCAAAGTTTCGGTAACGTTAGTAATCAACAGCAAATGCTCAGCCTTTTGGCCACTGAGGTGTTGCTGAACTTAAAGTGGGTAAAATCTTATTTCATTGTAAAGCTGCCAGCAGCATATTGATTCGCTTGGCCCATCCTAAACCTGCTCTTGCTCTGTTAATCACGAGACTGCTGCAGAGATGTGCGATCTGCGACAGGGCCACATGGCCCACACATGGTGACGGGACTAACTGTTAGCATCACATGGCTAATATTACAAATGGTTGTTAACAGATTTAATGACAGAGTTAAGTCATTTTGGTGTCAGTGTGAGTTTGTTGAGACCATTTGACTGCTCAGTGCCTGACATTCGCTGTTGCTGTGTTAGCACACGCTAACCAGACAGACTTATTTATTCACCTTGTTTATCGAGGCTATAAAGTATTGGGCTTTTTAAATAAACTTCCAACACTCAGCTGCTGTGACATTTTGCAGTGGTATCTACCAATGTACCAAGAGTTCACCTCTTCGGACAAACCCAGCTAGCCAAAGGGGTCATGTACATGAGATCTAACACAAGATTAGATGTTAGCTAATTAATATGCGCATGCCATCAACTGGACAGGGATGTGAATTACTTTAAATTACCGTAGATCTGTCAAAATGACTGGCTGCCTTAAGATTTTTCCATCACTGTGAAATAAAAACTTAAAAAAATATATATATTCTGGACCTCTGCTTTCTTGTAGTTTGATATTTTGCTTGCTCATGTATATTTGGCTCTTTCTTGTATTTTCTTATATTAAAGTCTTGCTCTTGTTTTGTTGTACAGTTTGTCCTCTTGAAACCAAAGAAAGGCATTTTTGAAGGATCACTACCTCCAGGCCCCAGACGGTAGCAGTTTCTTATCGTCAGGGCAGCAGCATGGCTGATTAAGCATTCAAAGGGAACAAG
Organism: Epinephelus moara; assembly: GCF_006386435.1. Lineage (NCBI taxonomy): Eukaryota > Metazoa > Chordata > Actinopteri > Perciformes > Serranidae > Epinephelus > Epinephelus moara. The sequence continues at coordinate 5,277,201 of NC_065525.1, forward strand.
GGGTTATTTGAAACATGAGGTACATCCCAAACTTCTTATTTGTTATTTCCTTGCTACTTGATCATCACTTGAACCAGAAGACGCCATCTTTAACTCAGTACCAAACAGGGCTGCAACTAACGATTATTTTCATTGTCGACTAATCTGTCGATTATTTCTTGGATTAGTCGACTAATCATTTTAAAGAAAATTTGTTAAAATGTTGAAAAATGTCGGTCTGTGCTTACCAAACCCCAAAATGATGTCATCTAATGTCTTGTTTCATACTCACACCTAAGGGTTTTAGTTCACCGTCATGGGAGAGTGTAAAGCTGCCAATATTTGAATGTAAGAAGCTGCAATAGGAGTATTTTGGGGTAATTTTATAGTACTTTTCTATGAAAAATGACTCCAATTAGTCGACTACTAAAATAGTCACCGATTATTATAATAGTCGATTAGTCATCGATTAGTCGACTAATCGTTGCTGCCCTAGTACCAAAGCTCTTACTTCAGCTCTGCTAATGATCATTTTAACGTGACCGGTTCACGGAAGGAAAAAATTGACAGATTTATGGACTATATCAATCTACACTGAGAATCAGATGAAATGCCAGGTATAAACTGACGACGCCTTTATGTAGAGTAGCGGGTAGAGTGTCCCTTGATGAGGTTCCAGCTGAGCTCAATTACACCTGTCAGTTGCCTGATATCTGTGAAATGTCGCAGGTTTGGAGGGTGGATGTGTTTCTGTTGTGCCCTGACGCATTTTTTTTGGGTGCAGTAAACTATCTCACATGCAGATGTGGGATATGTGGGGACAAATTATGATAAATGATAGTCATGATGATTCATTTCATATTTGTGTGCCTGATGTGCACAGCACATACAGGAACACACTTGTTATTCCTCATACTTATTTTTCTTATTATTACTTTTCTTCCGCCAGATTTCGGTGTGTAACTTGTGCCACAGCTTTGAGTGCACATAGGGTCTTCATAAAACATATAGATTCAAGATTCAAAGTGTTTATTGTCATATGCACAGTAAAGACGTGTTTCCCTGCAGAATGAAATTTGTTCTTCGCTGTCACTAATTAATGCTAAGCAATAAATAGATCAAAATATATACGGTGTGCACTGTTTTAACATCTTGCTTAGTGTAATATTAATTTGCCTGACGGGGCTGATCTGTGAGCGTTTGGTCCCTAAGAAGACTGTTAAGAGTGGGTCAGCTCGACCTTACAACTCCTCCTTAGTGAAAGATCTTCTTAAGCTAAGTGCGAATCTGGGAAACGCATTTTTCGGGAGGCTTAAGAGCGTTCTTAAGAAGCTCTTAGTGCTAAGATCTTCTTAACTGGATCTGGGAAACACAGCCATTTCCATTCAGTCACACCATGAGGCTGATCATTCCTGAGTGTTGGGTTGATGAGTTACAGAATTTCAATTTTCCCTAAAAACATTTTGCCAAAGAAATAATGTTCATCATTCAAAAGACACCATAATCATATTTTGGGCTGTTAAATAATGAATTCACAATTACAATATCAATAAATACAGATGCAAATAAGGAATAAGTCAAAGAAAGGCATTCTGTGCCTCCAAACAGGACACAGTACATACCTAAGACAGAATGCAGGTTATTCATGTCAGTGTTAATCTTGACAGCTATTTTAGATTTAATCTTAGTGTTGAGATGAAAATGCTTAGTTTTAGTCACTTTTATCCGTCATAGATTTAGTCGCCAAATATTCATCCCACTTTTAAGTCATGTTTTCTATATGATTTTTTTTTATCTTCAAACTAATCCAGTGAGGCTAATTCATGTATCAAAAATAAGAATCAAGGTGACAGGTTGTATAAAATGTTAAGACATTTTTTTTCTACAACTACAAATAATTTCTGCACACTTAAAAAAGGGTTAATTGAGACTACAGTATACCATCACACCGAACACGCCTTTACAGCCTCATTGTGTTAGAGATGTTAAGTCATGCGACCATAGAATAGTTTGTTTATATCCTAGCTTTTTACCTCTGCTGATTGCATATTCAGGCTTTAAAAATCATAAAATTGTATTTATTTGATGAACAAAACATGCAAGTATCATACACACTGGTTTGCAACAGGGCTTATTTTCTGTAATAAACTGAAATCGAATGGAAAAATCCCATTGGTTTTTTGACGAGGGAACCAGCTGGCCTACAGAAAATTATCACCCTTGCAGCACTCTATAGCCTGTCTGAAATTACCAATTAGTCAGCCAATATTAATGTTGCTATGGCACTAATTACTTAGAAATAAAAAACTGCAAGCACAACCTAACTATTCATACCAGGCTTTTTGAGGGCATCCCTCCTTTTGGGGTCCCACAGTCCCACTTTCCCCCGACTACAATGCTCCTGATGAGTTGTTGAATACATTTAAATCATTTTGCTACAGATTTTGCTCTGGCCTCTTCTTTTAGTTTGTTTCAGTACATTTCATTGAGATAATAAGGTTTGTTGAATACAAATGTGTATGTATTTGTATTTTTTCATCTACCAGCCACCTTGCTGGTGCGTCAAAAAGTTAATTTTGGACACTGTGTGATGGAGACAGGTCTGCTCAGCTGACTTATACACAGCAGCAAACTGAGGACATCGGTGAGGAATATGCATTCTCATTTTCACACGCACACAAACACACACACACACACACACTTTTATCACTGAGACTGTCCTACAAAATACAACATAGGTGATTTGTAGAAACTTATTATGGCTTATATTTTCATGTATTGAAAGGCAGCGACCTCTAGTGGCCATAATAATAACGACCAGAGAAGAGCAACAAAGTCCATGAAGGGAGGAGGTCAGGGTGGATGGATTGGTCAAATGCAGGAATTTGACCCAGGAGACCAAATGCCAAAGCTGAGTTATTTTTAACTAAGGCATTCATCACTGTATGTTACATTAGTAACAGACATACCAGTTTTGACCCAAACCATGATCTTTTTTCTGAACCCAACCGAGTTGTTTTGTTGCAATTGCATCCAACAATTCTTTAACATTCCAAAACCAACAATCCAACCTGTGCTCACGTCATGCGGCGATTGGTCAGGTGCGCAGAAGTGACAGTGTAAAGCACAGTTTGAACTTCCCTTCTAAGCTCTCTCCTAGTTTATTCATCACACAGCTATTTCTGGCATTTTTCAAGTGTGCAAATAAGTACAACATTATGGATTCCTTCTCTGTAACGACCAGCTTTTCGCTCCACATTCCTGTGTCACTGTTCGGAACAATTACAAAAACTTTTACTTTCTGATGTGGTCAGACAGCACGACCTATGACCTAGTTCTTTTTTTGGTGTTCATGCCTGTTTACTCTTTGTTAAATCTTACATTTTTTAGGGCACCATCTAAACAAACAAAAAACAAAAACATAAAGAAAGCACCTATGACAAATCAATCAATCAGGGGGCTAGTACAAGGCAAGCCTGAGCCAGCCCTAACTATAAGCTTTATCAAAGAGGAAAGTCTTAAGTCTAGTCTTAAATGTGGAGACGGTGTCTGCCTCCCGGACCGTAACAGGAAGATGATTCCACAGGAGAGGAGCCTGATAGCTGAAGGCTCTGGCTCCTGATCTACTTTTGGAGACTTTAGGGACCACGAGTAACCCTGCGTTCTC
>NC_065525.1:5281096-5285252 GCF_006386435.1 Epinephelus moara
AGTAAAGCTGTCCCCCCTAGAATAATTTGAGACACAATTAATAATTTTTGAACAATGCAGTAGTATTTATTGAAAGCACAATGTAAGCGGTGCTCATTATAATCGCGCAATAATGTGCTATTTAAATCTTAAAAGATTTAGTCCCCCCCTCCCATTCCTAGTAGTGGTATATCCCGCACTCTTTCCAACGGGCAGGTAAGATGTACACTCACACAGACACAGTTTAACTTACACAAGTTACAACACATCCCATTTACTGTTACAACAAGCCCCAGGCCCAGGCTGATAATATAAACTGTCTGCAACATTTCTCCTGCATTGTCAAGCCTACTCAATTACGAGTGCTGCTAAGCTAAAAGCTAATGATTAAGCTCAGAGTTTAGTGATAGTCAGAGAGGACAGGAGAGAAAGAAGAGGGAGAGGACAGGACAAGAGCAGTCAGTGGCGGAGCGGCTCGTAGCTAATGGGTACCTGTCTGTAGGCTCTCCACCTGTCAGTGAGACAAACATGAGAGATGTGTGCAGTTTAACTGACGAGGAGTGGTCATTACACGCGACTATTACGCACGGTTGTGACGGAGCAGCAGCGGCTCGTAGCTAATGGGTACCTGTCTGTAGGCTTTCCACCTGTCAGTGAGACAAACATGAGAGATGTGCAGTTTAACCGACGAGGAGCGGGCATTACGCGCGACTATTACGCACGGTTGTGAGTTGCGCAGCGGCAGATCTCACAGCACACTGTTTATAAACCAGTTTACCAGTTTAATTGCAGGAAATGTTTAGTTGTTAAGCCATTTCTCATAAGTATAGACATTCACTCTGTCTGTTGGAGAGACAGAGAGAAGATTAAAGCGTCAAATTGAGGTAAAAGATGCTGTATAAAAGACAGGCTACAACTTTTTTCCTTGTCCCCCCCTGGAATTATTCTCTAAAAGTTTACTGTTTATTGTCCCCCCCAACTATGAAATGGGATTTTCACCCCTGGTGCTAGAGGCCAGAGCAATGCCATCCAGAGAAACTATGTATGTCATCAGATAAAGAGTCTCTGAGCTGTTTGGGGCCAAGAACAATAACTTCAGTTTTGTCTGAATTTAACATAAGTAAATTGGAGCTCATCCAGGTTTTTATGTCTTTAAGACAATTTTGAAGTTTAGTTAATTGATCAGTTTCTTCTGGCTTCATCGATAAATACAATTGTGTATCATCCGCATAACAATGGAAATTTACAGAGTGATTTCTAATGATGTTACCTAAGGGAAGCATATATAGAGTGAATAGGATTGGTCCGAGTACAGAACCTTGTGGAACTCCAAAATAGTACATAAGGATGATTCATCATGAACATGAACGAACTGAAAATGATCAGATAAATACGATTTAAACCAGCTTAGTACAGAACCTTTTAGGCCAATTAAGTGTTCCAGTCTCTGTAGCACAATTTGATGGTCAATTGTGTCAAATGCCGCACTAAGATCTAATAAAACATAGAGACGAGTCCTTTGTCTGAAGCAATCAGAAGATCATTTATAATTTTAACTAGTGCTGTCTCAGTGCTATGATGCACTCTAAATCCTGACTGAAATTCCTCAAATAAATTATTATCATGGAGAAAATCACACAGCTGTTCTGCGACTACTTTCTCAAGGATCTTTGACAGAAAGGGAAGATTAGATATTGGTCTATAGTTGGCTAACACCTCTGGATCCAGGGTGGGCTTTTTTAGGAGAGGTTTAATTACAGCTACCTTAAAAGACTGTGGTACATAGCCTGTTAATAAGGATATATTGATCATGTCTAATATGTGAGTGTTAACTAAAGGTAAGACTTCCTTAAGTAGCCTATTTGGGATGGGGTCTAAGAGACATGTTGATGATTTAGATGAAGAAATCACTGCGGTCAATTGTTGAAGAGAATCAAGGAGAAGCAATCTAAATATATATTAGGTCTTACAGCTGTGTTTGAGGGCGGATAGGTACTATTTGAGGACAAGCGGTCATGAATTTTGCCTCTCATAGTTAGAATTTTGTCATTAAAAAAGCTCATAAAATCATTACTGCTGAGGGCTAAAGGAATACAAGGCTCAATAGAGCTGTGACTCTCAGTCAGCCTGGCTACAGTGCTGAAAAGAAACCTGGGGTAGTTCTTATTTTCTTCTATTAATGCTGAGTAATATTTCAGTTGTAGATTACAGCAGCAGGCAGCCCTGCAGCTGTCTGTGTGAACACTGCGCAGTGCACGCGTGGGTGTTTGGAGTTGTTTTAGCGTTATAATGGTGACAGAGATATTTTGCAAAATGAGGTTGTTAAATGGAGAGGAAAAATATCTGTTTACAGAAATATCTGGACAGGTATAGACAGGATCTTAGTGTAGGCTACCACCCCAAGATGTTTAACGGCCCCATTTGGCCACCCCTGTGAAAAAAAAATTCTGGGGGCACCACTGTCAGCATCCCAAAAGTAAATAGGCTGTACCTAGGCTACATTTAAAAGTTAGAGGACCAAATTTCTCTTTAACTTTCCCTCCACAGAAGCAGGGAAACACCGTCAGGAAAATGAAAGGAAATTTACTAAAAAGACAAACCCGGGAAAATGCCCGTTTGTTTTGCCTCATTCAGTCTGCTCAGACGCTGTGGACTGTGGATTTTCTTGTCCGCCATCTCTTATGCGTGACCGCCATGTATGATTCCTCATAATTAGGCTAGATCAACTCATAAATCTTAAACTGTAGCCTACACAGAGGAACGTAAATAATGTTTTGATTACACTTTAAAACGTGAAGCATAAAGAGGGAGGAAGGGGGGAGGTGGAGGGGACCGGGGAGAGTGATGAGGGGGAGCTGATGCAGAGATAGCGACCTGTACCCTAGGCTACACGTTATGTCATGTACCAGTCCACCAGCCCGTTTATGTGCATGTGACTGCCGGTCGTCACGGTTTCTGAAACATTCGTGTAGGTCATATTAGGATCTGGACTGTCTCCTGTCCGCGGCATCATGTCCTCATCCTCCCTGTGTGGCTCACAGACAGACGCAGGATGGTGTTTGCCCCATCGGCGGAACCACACAGCAGCAGGATCATGTCTCCGCCACAGCCGGCCCGCCGCCTCCTGCTGACGCCACAAACACACATGAAAGGTAACTGAGGGTACCGTCGGGCCCGGGGGAAGCGTCGGTGTGTCTGCTGCTCGGGATGAAGCGGGTCTGTGGGGGTTGGAAATAACGCGATGTGCCAGCGTTAGCTGATATTAAGCGGCATTATGAGGAAAGAAAACGTTACAGCGAGCAGGAAGGTGTCTGATAGAGACCGACTGGGTTAGTTCGTGCTGTGTTGTGCTATGTGGTGTTGTCACAGGATCACTGTGTGTAGATAGATAGATAGATAGATAGATAGATAGATATTGACAGGCAAGCAGACAGGCAGTGTAGCTATTAGGCTATAATTAACCCATTCGCTTCATATGCCATAGGAAAGTGTGTGTGTGTGTGTGTGTGTGTGTGTGTGTGTGTGTGTGTGTGTGCGTGCGTGTGCGCGCGTGTGCTTCCAGATTTTTCTCATTTCATCTCAGTCCGGCTACAGCAGCTTTAAGGTCATTGTGCTTCACTTGATTGGCCTATTTTCATTTTATTCCACCACGTATTAAGGCTGTCCCTGAATCAGGATCATCAGACTCCATGTAATTGAATAAACAGAAAAGTAAAGTAAAGATTTGGAAATCTCCAGGCAAACTAAATTGAAAGCACTTCTTAGGGACCTTTGGTTACTTTTAAGTGGGGAGGGGGTGATGCAAAATGGGGAAGGTATGTCAAATAATTTTTTAAGCACTGGGGAGCGACATATGTTTTTTTACTTTGCCTTAGGGGAGGGGCATACAAATTTAAATGGTTGGATTTTGTACCTGTAAACCTCGATCCATCCATGACACAAAATTTAAATGTAAAGTCTATACAAATGGCCCAAATTGTCATTCACTTGACACAAAAACTCAACGCAGTTCGTCGTCGTAACCGACTTGAGCAGGCAAATGCTCACATTCGATGGCGTCTGGCATGTTGGAGAGGTGTTCTCTTCACGGATGAATCCCGGTTTTCACTGTTCAGGGCAGATGGCAGACAGCGTGTGTGGCGTCGTGTGGGTGAGCGGTTTGCTGATGTCAACGTTG
>NC_065525.1:5285672-5329869 GCF_006386435.1 Epinephelus moara
GTATACTGTGTATTGTTTTTCGGCACTACCTTGTTCTCTATAGCTGATGTAAGGTGAATTACTCCTGTGTGGGATCAATAAAGTTCTTATCTTAGCCATCTGAGAAGATCAAATACATTGTTTTTGGTGCCTAACTGTTTCCCAAGTATATTAGTGTGTGTGTGAATGAATAAACGAGAAGCATTAACGTAAATGTCTTTGTAGAAAGGCGCTTTATGAAATTAAGTCCATTCACTTGAATGGAATGCCGCCCTCTCCTCCTCCTCTTCCCTCTGGGTAGCCGAGACACACCTCTTCGACGCCCCCCCCCAGACGGCCTACCCACACAATGTACAAACAAATCCGAAATTCTCCTTTTACGAGAATAAGTCAGATTATTGGTGGAGGTAATAGTACACCAATGATGACATATTTATAAATGCAGACATCGATTTTTGCCAATAAACAACTGAAAATGTTACACAATGTCCCTTCAACCTTGTTAGTGCAGTTGAGAAACCTAAAATCACCATGATACTTTCAGAACAGCGCTTAAGCACAAACTTAAACTGACATTTTTTTTAGATGGTTACAATACACAGTTAGTGAGCTCCCACTTGTGTGGATGTGAGAGACGCAACATAAAGTTGTCCTGAGATGACAGAAAGTGCACTTCCTGGTTCAGAATTTATTTGTTTGCCACATTCTAGCAATTGACAAACCTAAGCTTGCTTTTTTTTAAAAAAAAAAATGTGTACTCAATGTTTTTATGTTCATATGACATAGAATTAAAGGCTCAAATAACAACAACAATTATGTTAAAGTGACATATAATTCCTGTCAAACAAGGGTCATGTGACACATTTATTTTGTGTCTGGTGTACTCAAAACTTTTATGTTACTGTAATCATAAGTGCCATATCATAGGCAACTGGACTTGCAACTTGGCAAACAGTCCATGTTGCCTACAATATAGCACTTATGAACACCATGACCTGGATGACTGAGAATCTTCACCGACATGTTACTGTATTGTACTAAACTAAAAGGTTTGAGTGCAAGCTGTTTCTAAAAAAAATTAAGTTCAGTGAGCAAATTGGGGTTTAAAGTGAAGTTATTTTACCACAGATTTTCAAGAAATTTATCATTTATCATAGCCAGAAACTGTAAACAGAAATTATGTTGGGTTTTTAAATTTCCAATGGTTCTTGGACACAGCATGTGAAACTAACACTTCTATGAGGAAAAAAACATGACCAAATCCGAGCTTAGAATAGTGATATTTCATCAAAATCACTTTACCCTGAGTCTCATTTAAATTGTGGTCAAAAGTAAACCAATTGAACCAACTAACTAGCATGCACGACAAGAGTGAAAAATCAATTAAATTGGTGCAGATCAATTATATAAAATGAAATATTCAATTCAAATTAAGCAATGACTGAAAAGTATTATTTCAACAGTACTTTACTTATAGAACATACAATATTATTGTACTCAAAAATTCCCTTAATGTAATAAAAAGATTCTGACCATAGCATGTATGCTGCTTTGCTAAAAATTAGGGATGCAGGGTAATATCGGCACATCACTGGTATCAGCCAGTATTGGCTTTAAAATGAACTATTGGAATGGGCCAGCATGCTTTTTCCTATAAAGAGTATATAAGAGTATGCATGAATAATATGATGTTAATTCCTCTACAGAAGAGACTTGATGATCGCTAAAATTAGGTGGGGAAAAAAAGTGGATATATCGATATTGTTATTGGTTATCGGTCAAATGAGTTGTTACATATCAGCATATTAGATATCAGCAAAAAATCCAATATTGTGCATCTCTACTAAAAATACAATCAGGGCTGTAGCCAGGATTTTAGAAGTACTGAAGTCATGAGTCTAAAAAAATTACATACACCAACATACCTGTTAGTACTGAAGCGAAGTGAATTAAAAAGTGGCAAAAATGTATTTGTTACAATGCAGAGTACGCTGACCAGTGCTTTTGTAGGAAAAAGTGCTTGAGTGAACATGGGATTAATTTGAGACACGGTCAAAAACCAACTTAAGATGTAAATCTTATAAAATAGCTACCAGATAGTTTAATTTTTGAAAACCAATTAGTAATTTTACTAAAAGAAAATCAAACAAAAAGAAATGCATATGTTGGGGTCTATTTTCAGCAGTGGATTTACACACATTTTAAACGATAGTGCAGTGGTTTCTAAAGTGCAGGCTTTAATACACTGACAGTACTTGTTAGTTGGATCAGTTGATGGATGCTTTGGGTCTGCTCATGGGGTTTGTTGACAAGAAGAAAAAAACTACAAAATTTCGAAAAAAGTCTGTGAAGTTTCATTACTCTTGTGCTGGTATAAATTGCTATATTTGAGAAACTCAATCTGTTACCTAGTAAATCTAGTAGTTGTATTTGCATGCTGATATTTCACCAAGCAAATATCTTTTTTTGTCTAGTCTTGTTATGGGGCTAATTTGTCATTGTATAATTTTATAAGTTCGGTAGTAATTTGCTTTTAATCCATTTTTATCAGTCCAAATAGTGGACAACAGCAATTGGCTGTGGCCACAAAGGTCAGCGCAGCTCACAAATTTAAATTCAAAATTTAACTTTCAACATACATTCACAGCACATGCAAAAACAGTTTTTCCATAATAAGGTGAATACACCTTGGGTCACTGAAGGTCAGATTTGGATTTTTTTGTTTGTTTTTGTTTTTGTTTTTTTCTCAAAATAAAACAATTTTAGGGCTAAGAGAGTAAAACAGAAACATTTAATAATAGTAATAATAGTGAATGGTTTGTGGGTGCAAATTTAGATAATAAATATATTATATTACTGTTCATACTGTACATCGTTAACAGTATTCTTATTAGTAGAAAAATGGACTGAAAGGGATAGTTCAGCTTTTTTGTAAGTGGGGTTGTAAGAATTACTTATCCATAGACAATATATTACATACAGCAAATGTCAATCGACACACCCCCAGTTTGGAGAGGCAGACTGGAGTCTGGCACAGAAGCTAAGCAATGTACTGCTGTGGAGGGGTCAGCAAGAAATTGTATTTTATCCACCTAAAACAATTAATAACAGCTTAAGTGCTATACTGAGAGTATTGTGGTGAGCTTAGGTTTCACACAAATAAGGCTAACAGATTAATTCTGCTCTAAGAAGTTCTCTTTGTTTCATCTTAAGCATAACATTGTTGCTGAGGTCATTAACAGTGTGTATGACTTAACTCATGGTACAAAATGTCTTTTACCACAACATTAACAGTCACCCATTAGAACCATTGTGAAATACACGAACATTAATCACTGCGTAATGGGTAACATGAGTGAGTAAGAGCACGTTTAAACAGTTGTTTTTGGCTTGTGGCCTTGAAACGCATTGCCTCACAGCATGCTGGGAAACTTGGGAAGCCCCAACACGTCACAATATGTTAAGCGCACAATGGTAGTGTTGTTTACTGGCCTTAAACTAATTAAGTGAAATCAGCGTTACAGATTTTAGACAAATTAACTCAAAAATGGTTGTTTTAACATGAAATAATTAAGTCAAGCTCACAAGGGATGAGTATTTGTGACAAGTGAACTTAAGTTCTGATGTCATTTTGACAATTTGGGGCATTTGTGTAGACTTTTCATTAAAACTTTGTGTCATGGATGGATTGGGGTTTACAGTGAATCCCTTTAAAGCTGCAGTACTGATTATGTTGATTACTTGAGGGCAGACAAAACAAGCTGAAAAAACAGAATTGGGTCTATCATAAAAAGTACACAAACCTTGTGTCAGTTTTAACAGCTTACAAATCGGCAGACACAGAAACATTAGCATTCATTTGGAGTTGTGTTTTTGTCCACCTAATTGATTTCAGTCCAATATTCACTCCCCTTTTAGCTCTGGTTTGATCTCAACCAACCCCTGAGAAACATACCAGGCTCATTAGCTGCTAAATGCGACATTATGTTCACCAGCAACAGTAGCTGCTAACTGAGTTTGCCTGCTGTTTGGTGCTTGGCAAGTAGTGTACAGTGGCTTTATCAGAGGTATGAAATGGTGAGAGGGAATCAAAACAGCAAAAAAAAAAGAACGATATTTATATCTCTTTGTCTCCTGTCCTCCTTATGTTTCCATCCCCTTTCCCGGCAGACAGTGCTGTGGCCTCCTGATGCATTTGTCCAGCCACCATGCAGTGTTCTTGGAAGTCCATGGTGCTGCTAGCATTAGCCTCCATAGCCATCCAGTACACGGCCATCCGCACGTTCTCCGCCAAGCCCTTGAGCCTGCTGAGCTCTGTGGGCCTGGCACCCACAGACGGTGCTGTCAACTGCAGCCTAAAAGATCTGACACGACTGGGCCGGGAGACAGCTGAGGGCACAGACCGAGGCTGCAGTGAAATCCTCTCCCACACCCCGTCCTTGTCCTTAACCTCCGAAAATAACAGCAAGAGAACCCACATCCTCATTCTGGCTACCACGCGGAGCGGATCCTCATTTGTGGGTCAGCTGTTCAACCAGCATCCAGAGGTTAGAATGTCATGGATACGCATTACCCATTCTATATCAAATTGTCATCAAAGAATACTGTTTTTAAAAAAACACCTGTAATTTACTTTTTACATCAATGTTAGGTCAGTGTTAGAAAATGTATTAAGAACCATTATCTTGTTCCTTTCGATCATCTTTCACAAGTGTCTAAAACGTTATTATTTTATGCAGTTCACTGGAAATAATCCAGAAATGTCTGTTGAGGTGTAGGTCAGAGCTAAAGTCAAGCTGTACAATGGCCACTGACTGACATGGTTGGATTAACACCCTAGGCTAAAATAACCTGTGGGGTGCAACACACGTAGTAATGCCCTTATTATTTAGTGGGGTATAGTTCCGAACAAATAAAGCTGCAAGCAGCAGTAAAGGGGGTCTGAGCACATTTTTATGACATATATGCATTAAACAACTTTCAAAGCACAAATGTCAATGTGTGCAAACAGCGTTCACAACAGTGGAGAGAAACAGGAGCATACACACGCCAGCTGGATCCAAAGCTGTGACCTTGCAGTGACAGGACATCTGCCTGAAACCACTAGGCCATCACGACAATACAGATTCTTATTTAGCTGTTTTTTAAGCAATGGATGCTAACCATTGATTTAGTTCTTCATACACTGAGGTCACTGGCTATCATTTACTTTAATGCAGTACTGAAGTAAGGGTAACTGTCGCACATAAATGTTCCAAATGTTCTAAGACCTGATTTTTTTTCTGCTGCTGCATGAGCTGCTACATTATACATATATATTTATATCTGTATATATATATATATATATATATTTATATATATATATATATATATATATGTAGGGCTGAAAGAGGAGCTAGATTCCAGGTACAATATCTGAGGTCTCTGTCCAGAAAAGTGCATTCCTAAGCATAGCTAAGATACTGCGCAGAACCCTCAAACTCCCAGGCCTCTGGTAGAGGACCCAAGTTTGAGGAAGACACACCACCACCTCCTTGGGGGATATATGTATATATACATACATATAAACTTAGGCCCATTACAGCCCACAGTAAGCCTGGCCTAGCACTTAGCACCAGACCGAGTCAGTTCACTGAATGCCCTACCAATCTCCAAACTATTTGCCATAAAACAGACTGTGGTGGAGAAAGGGATCAGGCAGTGGAAAAAAGGGTTTCAGCCTTCTTCCTAGAGAAAATTGCAACACTCCTGAATGAGCTTGTGACATCACCAGGGTAGAATTTTGTCATCTAGCAAAAATTAGGCAGCTATCTGGTTGTCTCTATTGAGTACACCTGGGAACGACAACCTGTTACACAGTTTGTGTGTGTGGAGGTTCACTGTAACTTTCATATTGTCTGATATTTTTTCATATCCCAGGTCTTCTACCTGTTTGAGCCTCTGTACCACGTCCAGTTGGCGCTGCTTCCCCGGCTGTCGCAGAGTCGAAACTTGGCTGAAAGGAGGGTGATGCTGGGAGCAGCCAGAGACCTGCTGAGGTCTTTGTACAACTGTCACCTCAAAAGTCTGGAGGGTTACATACGGCCCCGTCCTGCCAACCACTCCACTGATAAGCTGTTCAGACGAGGAGCTAGTAAGGGACACGTGTCAGGACTCTGTCCTCTTGTCCTGCTTTCTTTGACATAACAGTATTGATACTACAGTAATATTTGATGTATGTAGCTGATTTTGCAATGTCGTGTTATGGTTTCTTTTATTGTATGTGTCCTCTCTTTAGGTCGGTCTCTGTGCACCCGCCCTGTATGTGAGGCTTCTCTGGGCCCAGAGGAGCAGAGCCTGGTGCTGACTGATGAAGGGGAGTGTGTGAGGAGGTGTGGACCGCTCAATGTGTTGTTGGCTGCTGATGCCTGTAGAGCAAAGCGCCATGCAGCCATCAAGACGGTCCGGATTCCCCAAATCAGTGACCTAAGAGCGTTGATTGAGGACCCCAAACTCAATTTGAAGGTAGATAAATAATTACAACAATTATTATTATTATTATCATTATTACTGCTTTGCCCGGAAAAGAGTGGGAAGCTGCTGCTGAAACACTTCACCAATATTGACACGGTTTATTTGGTTTATTAGTCTCTTTCAGATTCTTTTTTTGACCAGTTCGTCTTCCTTTTTTGGGTTGCTTTGCAGTGTAGGCAGTATTTGCCAATGCTGTAATAGACACTTTTTCTACAGAATCCTCAGCCACTGAAACTGGCTTTCACCATTTGGGACGTACATACGAATCTAGATTTGTACAACAGCCAATAGGAATGCCCTCTGGCCAAACTCTCCCATCACTGGCTAGATTATCTAAAGCCTGAAAACAGAGCCAAAAGAAGGTGCAGAAGTTTTCTCCCAGACCACTTAAATTAAAATATGCTCAGCGGTTATTAGGGGATTTTTGCTCAATGATAAAACTACCAATTAAAACCGCCTAACCTGCTTAAAAACAAAATAACGAACAGATGGACAGTGGACAGAAGCTTTGCAGCTCTGCTCTTCTATGTACACATTTTAGAGCATGTAAGTAATATTTTCCTGTATGATTTTACTCACCCGCTGTAACCTATCCGCCGCATTTAACAGCACTTCACCAGCTTCACTAGCTGACAGGGTTATGAAAGGTTAGATGACCAATCAATGCAGTTCTAAAATGGTACAGTATTGATTGAACATGTATCGAAAATGACTGCAGTCCTCAGTGATGTTCCAAACACATGTACAGACACATGGACCCATCACAGGCTCACGGAACAGTGGTGGTGCTGTGCCAGTAGCCTTTGTTGTGCTCACTCTGATGTGATAGGCAGTATTATAAAATGACTGTGACTGCATTGGCCTGGCTGGCTGGGCATCATACATTTTGTAATTGCACAGAAAAAATTACAATTTTCTACAAAATGTGGTGTTTGTGATCTTATTTCATGATCACAAAAAATCTAGCCTTATAAAGAAAGCAGTTTTGTCTATCAGTGAGCCTCTCATGCATGTCTTAACTTTATTGCTCAGAACAGGTGTTTTAGCAAGTGACCTGAAAGTAGCTTAGCAAATCAGGTGATGCCAGCTTATTTAACAATTATCCTATATCTGTTTTACAATGTTTTTCTAATGTTCTGAAAACGAGTTTATTCCAGAATGAAAAAAAGTATATGAATTGGAACATACTGAATAGCCATCATATGGTTTTTGGAGAGAAAAAATTTCAACAGAAGTGGCTCTTTTGCAGCTTGCTAATGAAATCACTACAACGTTTGACAACAAGGAAATTACACTTGCCATTTTCTTCACAATGTCTCATTTGCAAAATTAGATAAATATGGCTTTCATTGCTTTGGAATTGCTGCTTGACTATTTAATGGACAGAGAGCAGTATGTCTCTATTAATAGGTATGATTCAGATAGAGATAAGCTACTTTGTGGAGCACCTCAGGGCTCCATTCTTGGACCTCTTTTGTTTTTGATTTATATAAATGATCTACCTAGGGTCTGCAAACATGTACTGCATTTTTTTATTTGCTGATGATACATGTCTGGCATCTTCACATGAAAATTTTAGCACACTTATTGGAGAGGCAAATGAAGAGCTATAATCTACTTTAAAACTTGAAGTAATAGCCCAGGCTATTATTTGCTTAAATCACTGAAATCAACAGGTTTATATTTGGGACAGGTGTCTATATGGGACAGGCCTTTAATTCCTTTCACACAAAACTGTTCAGCAAAGATCAGGAAATACAATCAAATTCAGATAACATATGAATTATGAATCATTCATTTGATCTAGCTCCAACAGACAGCATATCAGAGAGTGAGTGAGTTACGGCACTCAAGGATTAAGGCACAACACTACTTTATCCTGTTAAAAAATACTCACAACTTGGATTAATTTTTATGAAAAAACATTTTGATTCTTTTGATCTGAGGACCCTCACAGACGAAAGGAATATGAATAACTTACAGGGTAATGGACTTAATTTGAGTTAGCCAACAACCTGCTTTTATACATCTTTTATACAAGTCTAAGTCAATCTAAAGAACGTCTATAAAAAAATGAACTGCTTGGCAACCAGACCAGGCCTCCAACTGAGACAGGCCTTTATTTGTGTATGTGAATGTGTAGCTACACCAGGTTAGTAAAAGGGACCAGGGTTTCTAAATGGTTTCAGATGAACAATCTCTCTCTCAATATAGAAAAGTTGAACTTCATGATATTTTGTAACAAAAATGTAGAATATAACAAAGATAAAGCTAAACATTCACAGACAAAATAGAAATAAGTCAGGTTCCTTATATTAAATTTCTGGGTCTTTCTGGGTCATAGTAGACAAGAAAAACTAACTTGGAAATACCATATTGAACTTGTCTGTAAAAAGACAATGAAGTCACTTGGTATCTTAAGTACAGTTCATTCATTGGTCAGTTGTTCCTGTATTGTAACTTTTTATTACAGCTTAATTTACCCTCATATTGTGTATTGTAATACCGCTTGGGCTGCCACATGTCCCACCTATCTCAATACGATTTTTCTAATTCAGAAGAAATTTTCGAGAGCTAATTTTGCTAAAAAAATGCAAATCATCTTTTTCTCTCATTAGAAAATATCAACTTTTATCAATTTTCAATGTTAACATGTACTAGACTTGTGTATTCATGTATAAATATGTACTGTTTTGAGTGTTCCTCAGACATTCACTCATATTCCACAAGACACTCTGTGGACTTTTATCATCCATATTGTCGGACTTCTCTTGATCAGTATTCACTGAAATACAGAGCACCATCTCTTTGGAACAACCTCCTTCCATCTCTACAATCATCATCTACATTATCGTTATTCAAAAAACATCTGAAAAGGACTCTAATTTGCTTGTTTGTTTTTTTGTAAATTGTATATCTAACAATTTTGTATTACTTCTTAGTCTGGAACTCTTTATGCTATATACTCAATTATGCTAATTTGCTTTTATCTCTTCCTTTTTATGTGTGATTGTTGTTATTTAATGGGCGAGGTATCTTCATAAGCCATTTTAGGCTTCTAACCTCTCCTGCACAATACATACACTAAACTAAGAGCCATTGAGCTCTTTGATAGGCATTTTCCATCATCCCCTGGGTGTTGCACATGGTGGAGACCAGCTGCGGTGCTCAGCTCTAAAAACTGTGGCTGCCTCGATATTGTGATGTTATTGCTGCCAACGTGTGCATGACAACAGAGCAAGTTGAGATCATTTTGGATACAGATCAAACCAGAATGCATTGTGCAGTGATCGCAAGTGAGCTGGTGATTGATTCTGTGCAGGCCTGGCTCATCTCAAATGAGCTTACTACCCTCTTCCACTGCGACCATGAGTAGTACTGTTGCACTTGTAGATTATTGTTGTTCCTTTGAGCTCGCCCAGAAACCTTTAAACACATGCTGCTAACCTAAGTGTATTCTTGGTGAATATGTTTCATTATTCATCATCATGATCATTATCATCAGGTTGTCCAGCTTGTTCGAGATCCACGCGGCATCCTGGCATCTCGTATTGAGACATTTCGAGACACTTACCGTTTGTGGCGTCTGTGGAGAGCGACTGGACGTAGACCCCACAACCTGAACCTGGGACAGATCAACACTGTGTGTGAGGACTTTCTCAGGTCTGTGTCCACAGGCCTGTCCAGACCCGCCTGGCTCAGAGGGAGATACATGCTGCTCAGGTGAGAAGGATAGGGAGAATATTAATGGACAAGCAGTCTGTGTTCATTGTGAAAACCTCAGTGCTCAGTTGTGAGGAACTACCCAGATGAATTCACCTTCACCAGGGGGGCTGTTTGTCTGTCAGATGACAACAAGTTTGGTTACAGGTGGTCAGTTTCTGGTGTAGACAGTGTCACATGTGGTTCATACATTCCTATATGTTTTGACTCAAAACATCTGAACCAGGAGACATGGAGGCCATTTTTTTGGATGAACGCTTTTTTTCCTTTTTATGCCGCTGTGCCAGCGATAGCAGTGGCCTGAGGCATTATGTTTTCGGGTTGTCTATTCGCACATATGTCCTTCTGTCCCAGATATCTCTAGAATGCCTTGATGGAATTTCTTTAATTTTGGCACCAGTGTCCACTTGGGTTCAAGAATGAACTAATTAGATCTGGGGTGGTCAAAGGTCCCTGTGACCTAAAACAAAAAAATGTGGCCATAACTCAAGAATTCATGTGCTAATTATGACAAATGTTTTTGTTACTGTACAGGAAGGTTGAAATGCTGAAAGAATAAAAACTGATTATGAATTATAAAATATAGCAGGCAGAACCTTAAATATGAAATGGGATCACTGTAACTATTGCTGTTATTTATCGTTATAATTCATTGTATATCAATATTTGTATATTCAAAGCACTGTCAACTGTCATGATCTGGAGATACATGGATGTAAACTGTAAGTGCAACTTGACTGATTCACAGAGGCGTACAACCATAAGGTGGTAATTCTAGTTTTAAAAGATATTCTGGAGAGAGTTGATACATTACATTTTGATTAGCCCTAAAAATGATCTTAGTCATTTTTGATCTCCCACATTGTTATGCCTCTGTGCTGGCGATAGTCATGGCCGGGGCGTTATGTTTTTGGGTTGTCCATCTGTTTGTACCATCTCATCCTTGTGATCATAATATCTCAAGAACACCCCAAGGGAATTTCTTCAAATTTGGCACAAATGTCCACTTGGACTCAACAGTGTACTGATTCGTTTTGGTGGTAATAGGTCAAAGGTCAAGGTCACTGTGACCCTGTCTGTCTCATTCTGGTGCATGTGATATCTCAAGAACTCCTTGAAGGAAGTTTCTTCAAATTTAGCACAAATGTCCACTTGAACTCGAGAATGAACTGATAAGATTTTTGTGGTCAAGGGTCAAAGGTCAAGGTTGCTGTGACCTTGCATCCATCTCATTCTCGTAAACGCAATATCTCAAAAGCACCAAGAGGGAATGTCCTAAAATCTGGCGCAAATGTGCACTTGGACTTGACAATGAACTGATTGGATTTTGGTGGTCAAAGGTCAAGGTCAGCATGATCTTGCATCTGTCTCATTCACATGATATGTCAAGAACACGGTAAGGGAACCTCTTTAAATTTGACACAAATGCCACTTGGACTGTAGAATAAACTGATTTGAATTTTGTGGTCAAAGATCAAAGGTCAAGGTCAATGTGACCTCACAAGATATATTTTTGGCTATAATTCAACAAAATGACAAAACTTAATGCACATGTCTGACAGGATAAAGTAATGAAGTGACGACATTTTATATCCAAAAAGTCAAACGTCATCTTCACTGTGACATCGTAATGTTCTGCATAAAACACTTTTCTGGCCATTATTCAATGTCATATCTCAGGAACAGAAGGGGAGACATTTGGTCAGAAACTGAATTGGTGACACTAATCTTGGGTGCCCACCTTGAAACTGTGCTGGTTGTATAGAGCGTCTGTGCTGCGGGGTTAAAGATGTGTGTGAAGCATCCATGTTGTTACAGACATCTCCTTTTCCTGTCCTTGGTTAGGTATGAAGATTTGGCCAGGTTTCCTCTCCAGAAGACCAGGGAGCTCTACAGCTTCCTTGGTCTAGTTCTGGACCACAATGTGGAGGACTGGATCATTAACAACACCCGGGGTACCAGCGATCTGTCATCCCGGCAGAAGTTCACCACCGTTCGTGACTCAGCAGCTAATGCAGAGAACTGGAGGGTGAAGTTGTCCTTTGACATGGTGGCTTACACACAGACTGCCTGCCAACCGCTTCTTAATCTCCTCGGATACAAGACAGTATTTCACCCCAGAGAACTGAGAAACTTCTCACACTCTTTGGTGGAGGACAGGACGTTCCTCCCATTTTTTTAAACATCTGATGACTTACATACGTCCAGTATGGGTTTAAAAGACCAGCAAGTAAGGACAGTACTGTAGTTCATGGAGCAGAGAGAATATGTAGTCAAAGCAAATCTCATACCAACTGTACCTCCCTACCTACCGATGTACTGAGCACCCTCCCCTCCGCAATCAACTACCTCAGTTCTGGCTCTTTTCCCCCTGAGGTACCTTTTGACATAATTAAGCCACAATATCATAGTAAGTGCAGTACACCTTGATCATTTAACGGGTTGACTATGTAGAAAAAAATCAAACTTAACACTTACTCATATTTAAGCTACAGTATGTAGATTTACATTCCAGTTTGATCATTTACTATAGCACCATGTTTGACTATGTGGAGTTTTGAAAGACATGTATAATAGTGTATTGCTGCCACCATGAAAAAAACAATAGTTTCTGTTTATAACAAGACAAATTCTCATCACGTAATGTTCATGTGTCAACAAGATATTTTCATGTAATAATTAGGGATGCACGATATGGATTTTTTTTCAGCCAATAACCGATAATAACCTACTCCTCATGGCCCCCGGCACAATCGTGCTTCCTCTGTAACTGTGAGAAATGTCCATACTGCTGACAACATGTTTGCCTCTTTAGTTAGCATGCTGCTCTTCTTCTTCTTCTTCTTCTTCTTCTTCTTCTTCTTCTCTGTGTTTATTGGCAGTGAACTGCGTCAATTAAGTCGATGAAAGCAATTTGGCTTTGTAATATCAGCTGCTTATCGGCTATGATTTTATTATCAGAATAATGAATAATAATATAAATCTCCCATAATCAATCGGCCTGATATATATTGTGCATCCCTAGTAATAATGACACATTTTCTTGTTAATAATACATGACAAATTATTCTGCTGTAATACGCAACTTCTGTCATTGTAACAACTTATCATTCTATCTTGTTCTTAGCTTCCTCGTTATTGCACAGAATCAAAATCATTGCACCAACGTTATTGTTAGTTTTAATAATGATGATGTGGTTAACAGAAAAAATAAAATTTGATGTGCCAGGATGTGGTCTCAATAAACTGGCCCACCATCAACACAGACCAAAATACTGTTTCAGTGAGTCATTTGATCATTGTTTAATTAAGTGGTTTCCAACCGATGGGTCTTGGGTCCATTCTGAACGGGCTGCAAGTGAGACGCAAACGTGTCAAGTTTGTAAAAAAAACACCTTTATTTTGAAGTACAGCAAATTTCTGGCACAGAGGTGCTGTTTCCTGCTGTAGAGTGAGTGACTAACTGACAGCTACTTAACAGAGATGCCAAAGTAGCTTGATGACATGACCAAACACATGAATGAAGCGAAATATATTAAACTGCACAGACCTTGAACTAATGAATAAGGAGAAATCTGGACCCTGTGGGTGGACCAGTCGGAAACAACTAGTTTAAATGGCCTTGAATTTATGTAACGTCAGTGTTAAATTAAACCTGTTTAGCTTTCCCTGATCACAGAGCAGCCTCATCCACAGAATATAACCCTCAGCAGTGAGTCTCAAACAACTACTGTACTATATGTACATTAATCCAGGACCAGGCAAGACCACAATACTGACAAATAAAGTAAGCACAAAAAGTAAGGAAATTTGTGTTTGGTAGATTATTCTTTGTTGTAACAATGCTTCTTGGCAATAAATCTTATACCGTTGGAAAGCCTGTTTATTTCCCTTTTAAATGGTGCCACATTTGTGAGGAACATGCATCTGTGGGATGAGCAGCAGGGTGAGTATGTGGGTTGCGCCCATGAAAAATTTGCCAACTCTTCTCTGCTAATGCCAAACAGCTTTGTTTTTGCTGTTAACTCTTGTTCGGTGTTTTTTGGTGGATTGGATGATTGACGTCTGAAGAAAGTGGCAATCTAACAATTTATTCATGAAACAAACAGGAGCCTCAGTAGCATGTGGAAGAACCATACACAGCCACAACAGCCTGGCACCTCCTCCTCATGCTGGTCACCAGCCTGGTCACACAAAGCTGTGGGATGGCATCTCATTCTTCAACCAGCATTTGTCGCAAGTCAGCCAACGTGGTTGTGTTGGTCACTCTGGCATGAACAGCACGCCCAAGCCGATCCCACAAGTATTCAATGGGGTTGAGGTCAGGACTGCTGGCAGGCCATTCCATCCTCTCCACTCCCAAATTCTAGAGGTAGTCTCTGATAATCCCCGCTCTGAGGGGGGCGAGCGTTGTCATCTTTGAGGATAGAGTTTGGTCCCAGACTGTGGAGATATGGGATTGCCACTGGTTGCAGAATTTCATCTCCGTATCTCTCTGCATTGAGATTGCCTCCAGTGATGACAAGCCTGTGTCTACCTATGTTTATGTGTATATGTATTTGCATGTGTATATATATATGTATATGTTTGCTCTTGCTTTGTTTTGTTATCATATGTATTCTGTTGTAACTGTACTCTCGACATCATTGTAAATGAGGGTGGTCCCTTAATGATTTCTCAGGATTAGATAAAGGTTGAATGAATGAATGAATGAAAAATATTTCATAGGCGCAACCCACATACTCAGCTCTGCTGAAACAAAAAAACTAAACAGGCTTTCCAGCAGTATAAGATTTATTGCCAAGAAGCATTGTTACAAAGAAATATTCTACCAAACACAAATTTCATTACTTTTTGTGCTTAGTTTATATTGATTTACTGATTTTTTTTAATCATTTTGTTTTTCCATCCACATGTGAAGAAAATACATTTTAAAAACTGCCCATTGTACCTATTGTCAAGGGTGACTATTGTCCCTATTATCAGCACTACATTGTCTTCATTCATATTCTTACACAGCCTTTAAATCTTTAAAGACTTTTGAAAAGTCTCTAAAACAGGAAATCAAACCTAATCAAATCAAACCATGTAAACTTGACTTCTCTCTGTGTAATAACAAGAAAGGTTTGTGAAATAACAAAAGGGATGTTTTAAAATGCGGTGTCTTTTTCCTCACACATCCCCAATAGACTGCGACTGTGTGCACTGTTAGCCTCTACTTTTCCCAACTTATTAAAGCTCTACATTCTTTTTTTTGCTGCATTGTTACGTGCTGCTCTGATGAATTGTTAAAGGCATGTACCAACCAGCTCAGGTGCAGGTAAAACCAACATCTGTGAACAAAACATTTCCTGTTTTTGCCTTTAGGTAACACCTACATCTCACTGATAGAAGCTCTACACTGCACTTGCATTTACGTAGTAGGCATGTCCAGTAATGGCTGCTGATTTACCATTCAAGATTTAGTGCAAACCCAAAGATAAAAACCATTTACTCTGAAGATCCACCAGGGAGCAGCATGGCACAATGTTGAGATTATCATCAAGGCTCATCTTGACTGGTTTAGACAGGCTTTAATTAAAGGTACACACGAAAATATATAAATAAAATAATTGATTGTGCATAATTGGAGCTCTCCTTATGTAATGGTCAGTCTCCTGGTGTCTCCTCCATGCTCTTGAGACTGTGTGGCTACACACAGCAAACCTTCTTGCCACTACGCATATGCACGTGCCATCATGGAGGAGCTGGACTATGTGTAACCTGATTTGGCTGCAGGTACCGCCTCATGCTACCAGTAGTGACAAGGACTAGCAGAATTAGCAGAACACAAAACTAGAGAAGAATCAGTCAGTCTGATTGAAAGAATTTGGGTCTCTACATCAGCTATGGACAGAAAAGACAGAAATTTAGCTATGTTGGATGTAACATAGTTATTTTTTCTTTCTCCATATCACAACATTTGACCATTTTGACTGTCCCATCATGGTTAACAAAGGTGCAACTGAATCCAGGAGACCAGAAAGGGCTGTTTTTAAGTCACTGGTACAGTTTCAAACACAACCTGTTGCTGCCCTGTCCTGGCATGTTCTGACATAACAAGTGTCACAGGAGAGATGGTCAGTTCATAAACCACTAGCCCATGTAATAGAATCATGTCAAGGATGTTACAGCTTCAGTGAGTAGGTCCACACACAAACTAAGTGAAACCTGAAGTATCACAAGTGCCAGAAAACCTCCACTTTGAACAAGGGTCAGCAAACTTTACTATCAGAAGAGCCCTTTGTGACCAAAAAAATCCAGCAAACAAACTCATTATTGAATCATATCAAGTTAAACTTTTAAATGTATATATACACACCACTGAACTATAGATTCTGCTATCAAGCTAATCAAATTTAACCCATCAACAGAATAAACAAACTAAACTATCTTCAGCCACCATACACAGCTCAGACATACACCAAAACACATGAAATGCTAGGCTAAATAAGGTGAACAAACATTTTTAACCTGATGAAACGCCATCACACAAACCCCCAAAAACAACCTGCACCACAATGAATGAATGAGTGAAACTATTAATGGATTGCTCACTTTCCCTAATAACCATCACATCTCACAAACATATATTTTACTTGTGCAGATCAAATAATTCAATTGAAAGTATACATAACATTAGCGTCTCCGTGGTCTTCTAAGCATTGATGCATCAACCATTTCCCTGGCTTGTCTCTCTCTGCAGGCCACTCTATGCAGACACAGGTGCACACCTGCACAGCTGATCCTCCTAATCAAAGCCAGTTAATTTAGTCTAAACACAACAACAGCATGAAAAAAAAAGAAAAAAAAAAGAGTCAATTAACTCATGACTTAACAATGTCCCTTAAGCCTCAAGTGAGAATAACTTTAACTCCAATCTGACAGTGTTTCATGGGGGATAGGAGTTAGTGTAACAGACTTAGGGTAACGTGCTATAGTTGACTAAAGAGAGAAGCTGGATGAATGTTGTCTTGCCGTATTTTGGTGAGAAAAAACAAGATAAAATTATAATTATTATTATTACCCACAAGCCAATAGGACTGTGGAACACTAAAAAACAAGAACATAGGGTTAAATATCTATGATTTGTCATCCTGATTTTCCATACTGTAATTCTGCTATCCATCTAATCTGCATACACATATTGCATGCCAATCTGGATAAGGGATCCAGCTGTTGCACTGCTGTTCCCTGTTAAAGGGTTTCTGGGGGGAAAGATTTCCTCATCTGAAAACAGATGTTGATAGAGTTTTCCTTTGGGGACATAATTTACAGTTGAAAAAAGGAAATAAATCGCAATATATTTTATCGCAATACTCGGCATATTGCAACACATTTAAAATCGCAAAAATACTATATCGTCACTTAAGTATCACGATAATATCGAATCATGGATCCTCTGGCGATTCCCACCCCTATAAATTAGTATCTCTTGATATCGGCTGCACAAATAAAACTGACTTGACAGAAAACACAGCTGTTTTTATTTCACAGAATACACAGCCTCATCCCGTTTGCAAAAATAATTCTATAATACACAAAATTGCTTCATCTGAAAAGTGTCAGAGTCTTCAGGTTTAAAACTATCACAAAGAGCCAGAGAGAGAGAGGAGGGGGGGGGGGGGGGGCACAAGGAATTCTGGCTAAAAGCAACATGAAACCCTACTGTGTGTGTGAAACACCACTCTGAGGCATGCAGCAAATATAGGATTTTGTTCTTACTTATAAAAATGTAGGTTCACATCAACAGGCTAATTACAAAATTCATACAAATGCAAACAGAGTCTTCATACCATCACATCATAAAGGACAGATTAGTCACCTACATGGGCGTAAAGTTCTTCCTCGTGTCACAGACCATTTTGCAGTTGTATTACGTCTTTCTTCATAATTTTTTTCTTTCTGTTAACCAACAGGGGGCAGAGAGACTCCAAAACAAATGATGCTTCTCAACACCAAGGATGGTTCCTTGGTAGAGGCTAGGCAAGAACACACATTGGAACAGGCTATTGAGTGCCCAGATGTGCATCCTTGAAGAGGCCCTACCATCAATTCTGGCAAATTATCCGCAAGGAATTGTGGGTAGTTCATGCCTGCTGAGGATACACACATGCATCTTTGAAAATTCTCTTAAGGAAGGACTCTGTCCTCGGTAAAATTTGAAGGATCCTTGACATTGATATTTGATGATGTAGCCGCCTTGAAATTTAAGGATCCTTCCTTGACTTTGAGAAGCACCAATAGTTTCAGAATTAAAGCTGATATTCTGTAAGCTTATCAAGTTGTTGTGGCTCTTGTGTTAACAAACACCCAGTGGACACAGAGCAACATCAGCAACAAATAATAAGTTCAATTGTCTTTAGCTCTAGAAACACTCCAGCAACTGTGGTTTCCTGTGATTTTTTTGGGAAAGAACTCTCTTAATTCTCATACTAATTATAGGGGAAATAGGAACTTTCTTATAAGAAATGCTTCATTTAACTCCAAATACATGTTTGCTATTACTTACAACTGAAAACCCATTTCTCCATACAAGTAATTCTGCTTGCTTGCAAATTGACCTATTTCAGTTTTGAATGTTTGGATTACCCACTGTGTACTGACTTCAAAGACTACAGTAGGTTACACAAACAAGTACTTGGAATTTAGTAATTAATTGGAGTTGTATAAAATGAACACTGTCTTTGTTTTTCCTATTATTAATACCATAGTTCTTTCCATTAAAATTATTACAGAAAATCATGGAATTATGGACCCATAAAATAAAGCATTATTGCTCTGGTTTGGTTCACAAATGCCAAAGAAATATATCTAGTGTTAAGGTCTGCTACTGACAGTCTAACAGTAACCTATTCCATTGGTACATTTACATGTTACATTGACTTTAAACTGTGTTATTGCTGTAAAGTTGAGCACATTCAGCATAATAAAAACACTGACCACAATCCTATCTGGGCAGCAAAAAAGATGATCTTACAGTGGCATGCATAGGTTTGGGCACCTGCAGTCAAAATTTCTTATGCTGTGAATATTTAAGTGAGTGTAAGACTAACTGATCTCCAAAAAGCATGAAGTTAAAGATGAAACATGCTTTTCACCATTTTAACCATGCAAAAGTTTGGGCACCCCAAGACATTTGAGCTCTCAGACAACTTTTACCAGGGTCTCGGACCATAATTAGCTTGTTAGGGCTGTGGCTTGTTCACAATCATCATTAGGAAAGGCCAGGTGATGCAAATTTCACAGCTTTATAAACACTCTGACTCCTGAAACCTTGTCCCAACATTCAGCAGCCATGGGCTCCTCTAAACAGCTGCCTAGCACTCTGAGAACTAAAATAACTGATGCCCACAAAGCAGGAGAAGGTTATAAGAAGATAGCAAAGTGTTTACAGGTAGCTGTTTCCTCGGTTCATAATGTAATTAAGACAATGTAAAAAAGACCAAGAAAATGTTCTGAGAGAGCAGCTCGTATGATTGCTAGAAAGGCAGATAAACATCATTAACCTTAACATCATTACAAATCTGTCGATGGACCTTAAAAGAGCAGTGTATGCATGACGGCCCAAAAATCTCACAGAACTAGAAGCCTTTTTCAGGAAGAATGGGTGAAAATCCCCCAAAACAAGAACTGAAAGACTCTTAGCTGGTTTCACAAAGTGTTTAGAAGCTGTGATACTACGTACTGCTAAGTACTGACCACAAATGTAATCTTGTTTAAAATATTGATGAAATGTGTCAGCTTGAACTTTTTGCCTCTTGGAAATCTTTTACTTGCTAAGCTATTCACAGTTAACAGAATTTTGACAAGGGGTGCCCAAACTTTTGTATGCCACTGTATCTTATGAATTCTGAACAGGTGTCCCTGAAGGTTTCATGGTGAACATCACAGGAACTTTAGGCCTGTGGTGTAGTAGAGGGTACAAGCAGGTATACAGGGTATACCCACCTCTTTTTATGGCTGTTTACAGTATATCCACCAACCAGCCAAAGAGCCACTGGAATATATGGCAGGGTATACCCACTTCCTCCTCTGTAACCTACCCATCTACCTAGTAATACACCCATCTCATCAACTACCACTACACGACTGCTATAGGCTAAACTGGAGACCCAAACTCACAATCATTGACCATCTGATCCAACAGCAGTAAAGCCAGCATTCTCAAACTTAACAGTGTTCACATCCTCTTATAATTTTTGATACATTTTACAAAGAATTGTGGTTTACAAATGTGTACAATGGATGTGCAATGATACCAATGTGATTGTACCATTTGAGAAACGGTATTCTACCAAAGTTTTGATTCACATGTAAGAACAGGAACTCATGTATGTTGTGAAATGGGCTCCAGTTAACCTACACGTTGGTACTGAGAACAATGGTAAAGACATGCATTGCTAATGTACACATACATCAGAGAAAATACTGTAAGGAAAAAACAATAATAATAAAGTAATAATAATAATAATAATATTAACTTAATGTACATAATCACAACACTAAATATGAAAATACAGTACAATTGTAAAACAACAACAACATTACAGTATATGTAAGAAAAGTACTGTCAGGAGACATATCTGAAGCAGCCACTGTGTCTATTGCAAATAATCTGGGGGTGTGTGATGGTGTTGGTTTAGGCTAAGGCAGAACATGTCCCAGGTGGAAGATGATGGAAATTTCTGGCTCATTATCAAATAAAAACAATCTCATTAGGGACAAAGTTTCTTACACGGGATTTATACCTCTGCATCAAACTGATGTGCTACCTACCTCTGCGTCAACACAGAGCCTAGACTGTAACATATGACGAAGCCTGATGTGCACCTCCCCAAAAAAGAACCTACACACTACACTATGACAATAAAGTCCCCACAAAATAGCATTTTAAGTCTTGTGTGTGATTCATCCTGGCTTCATATGAGTAGAGTAACTCTCCGCTAGCCACTAGGCTAATTTATACCATGTAAAATGCTATTGGCTTGTGCTAATAACATTAGCATGTTGTATTTGTGGGGAAAATGTCTCCAGAAGAAGACAAGTGCTTTGTCTGTGAATGCTGTGAGTTATGTTGAAGCTGGTGTGTGTGTGCTTGTAATTCAAACTGTAGCTATTAAGCCAAGTTTATGCGTTTTGGGACACAGACACACCAACCACAAGTATAAATGCTCACAAAGGGGTAGGCCACGAGCGTAGGCTACAGCGTATAGGCTCTGCATAGAGCTGATGCACATGTATAAATCATAGTTGTTTTAAAAAGGATCTCACGTCCTCCATTCTTTGCTTTTTGGGGGACATTTTTTTCCAAAGGTTACAAGAACAGTTGTTGACATTAAAATGACATAGAATGTAATGGTTGACAGATTAGTTAACACCTTACTCCCATATTCCCATTGGAACTATCTGTAGTCAATTTAGGGACATATCATCTGAACAAACTCAAACACATTTTTTTCAAAATGTAGTATTGATTATCTTTAGTTTTAGTATTCTTAAAAAGACAGCGTGTAGTTGTCAATCTGTAGTTTTCAAACATGTTTGCATTTCAGCACACTTTACAATATACATATTCTGTTCTGACTGGACAGCTGTTTTCAGGGACATGTTTGTTTTCTGTGACAACCTGACGTGTTGCTCCCATGCACCATATAGGACATTTATATAAAACTAAACTTTCCCCAACTCCCCACTGTTGCTTGTGTGTTGCACCTTTG
Source organism: Epinephelus moara (assembly GCF_006386435.1). Lineage (NCBI taxonomy): Eukaryota > Metazoa > Chordata > Actinopteri > Perciformes > Serranidae > Epinephelus > Epinephelus moara. The sequence continues at coordinate 5,307,647 of NC_065525.1, forward strand.
CACCATTGACAGTCGTGCCTCCTTGTGGAGCAGATTTCCACTGACAATGACTGACATGTAGTTGCTTTTCTATCTTTGTAGCTGCATGAGTGAATACACCGCTTCAATCTGAAGAACTGTGATAAAAATCCATCCAAAGCTTTCGAGGTATTTTGCTCGTTTGCAATACACTCATACGCACGCACGCACGCACGCACGCACGCACGCACGCACGCACGCACACACACACACACACACACAAAATGGAGGTGGAAAGTGTAACAGAGGCAGAGACACACAAACATATGCTCACATGATTATTTACTAAAAGTGCCATGTCTGTGCATGAATGTGCGTCTGTGTGATAAGTACAACTCAGCCATGAAGACGCACACGGGACTCCTATCATACAGGCGTTCGTTTAGGTGTGTGCATCCTGCGACTGCACAGGCACACGCGCTTGCATGTGACTCTGTCCAACCAAAATCAGCACAGAAAAAAACATTTAATGTGATTAAAGCAGGAAAGTCAGTAAATCACTCTGCATTGATCTATGTGAATCTTACATTATCTGCTGTCCACAGCTGCTTTATACTGTATGACAAACTTCTCCCTCAGTTTATGAACTCTGCAACATCGGAAGGCCCATATGTTGATGGATCCACAGCCTCTGAGAAGCACTGCACTGGAGCGCACTGCCGATACACACAGCCGTTCACTGAAAATGACACCAGGCTGTTTCAGTATAACCATAGAAACCTCTACACACATCAAACCGATCATTTAGAAGCTGATATTCTGCTTTTTATAAAGGAGATGTCGGGTTACCAGGGCTCATCATAAAATCTTTTCAAACTTTCTTTTAAGCAAAAGTAGCATCTGTTTTATCCCTGAAGCACACTGCAGTGCAAACCCTGCTGAGTAACTTTAATTACTAAACTATGTGACCATGTATGAGGTGAAATACATTAGAATTATTTTTTAAATATTGTTGGTCTGTTGTGATCATATAAACGGTTTCACCAAATCAATTTCTTCGTTTTTTTATTTCTAGTGTTATTATACAGTAATCATCCTCAGTCAGTCAGTGGGTTTAGATTTGTACTGATGTGTGTCGATGTCATGACGCTCTAAACCATTCGGACAGTCCCTGAGTTAAAGCTTTCCATTTGCTGAACTCGTCATCACGTCTGTGATTGGCAGAGCTGTTTTAGAGCTATGACACCAGTGATGTGACTGGATGAGAGAGTATTAAAAGATCACCACACCAGCTGATCAACTCACCTTCAACCAGCCCTTTTAGATGTTGTGCAGCTGCTGCACACACATGTACATGTGCACATGCATAATGATGATACATACACATGCATGTGTGTGTCTACATGTCTGAGTTGTAATTATTATGCACAGACACACATGAATACACACATGTAGGACTTTTAGTAAATAATCACACCAGGGTTGGTGTGTCTTATCCTCTGTGACCCTTTCCACGCCCCATACACACATACACACACAAACACACACTGTCCATCAGTCAGCTTTGTCCTTCTTTCTTGGCGTGACTTTACTTGCCACCGCAGATCCCACTGCTCCGACACCCTCTGTAACCATGGAGACGCTCCCTTTGACCAGTCCTGCACTGGCTGCCGGCACACTGGTCACAGCTGTCTTGGTGAGCTCAAAACCTTTAGTTCCCACCCATGCAACGCCCCCCAGCGTGGCACCGACAACATTTCGTGTCATGCTGAAGAGGCCGCCGCCCATTCTCCACATGACTCCTCCCTCTGGCCTGGGATGGTCCTTATCTGTGTCTAAGACAGAAAGAGACAGAGAGAGAGTCAGAGACAGTCAGACAGAAGCAAAGGAGAGACACACAGGTAGAGACAGAAAGACAGAGGGAGAAAGAGAGACAAGGCAGAGAGAGAGAGAGAGAGAGAGACACACACACACACACACACACACACACAAAGAGATAACGACAGACAGACAGACAACCAAAGAGAGACAGAATTTAACTGTAATAACTGTAACTGCAATTTAAAATACAAATACAAATATCTCCCCTTCTGTTCCTGAGATATGACACTGAATATTGGCCAGAAGGGTGTTTTTGCTGAACATCATGGTGTCACAGTAAAGCTGATCTTTGACCCTTTGACATTTGTGTCATATTTAAAGACATTCCCTTAAAGGGAAATTTCGGTTTATTTCAACCCGTCTCCTATTGTCCTAAATTTGTTTCAAGTCACTAGTGACATAGAAATGATAGTTAGCATGTTAGCCGTTAGCCTAGATACAGACCTGTTAAAACGTAAGTGAACGGGCATCCCTTCAAGTGCAAAGTTAGTCCACTAAACAAGCTTTTTCTCCACAAAGACCGCCTCATATCGTTAGGATAAATGTCAGAGAACATATAGAAAACGACATGTAAACATGTTGTCTTACCTTACCGGTGTGCTGCCATGTTTGTTTATCCCTCTAGCTCTGCTTTCCAAAGCGCGGCCGAAATATCGCGAGAACAAGCAGCGATCTCATAGCGTGCCTGAACAAGCAGCAACAGCTGGAAGGCAGAACCGGACAGTAGCCTGAAAAGTTCATTCATTTATTTTATGAAAGATTTATAGAATAATGGCTGCAAAGAATGGCAGCCTTATTTTCAAGGTCTGGATGTGACCGAGGACGAGACACCTCCACCTGGAGTAGTATCCAGCTGGACTTTATCTAGAGCTGGCGAGATATATTTTGACCGCGCTTTGGAAAGCAGAGCTAGATGGTAAACAAACATGGCAGCACACCGGTAAGGTAAGACAACGTTTTACACGTTTGACACGTTTACATGTCGTTTTCTACGTGTTCTCTGACATTAATCCTAACGATATGAGGCGGTCTTTGTGGAGAAAAAGCTTGTTTAGTGGACTAACTTTGCACTTGAAAGGATGCCCGTTCACTTACGTTTTAACGGGTCTGACGCTATGGCTGTATCTAGGCTAACGGCTAACATGCTAACTATTATTTCTATGTCACTAGTCACTTGAAACAAATTTAGGACGATAGGAGACAGGTTGAAATAAACCAAAATTTCCCTTTAAGGTGTTCTTCACTTATTCACGAGAATGAGAATGTGACCTGACCTTTGACCACCAAAAATCGAATCAGTTCAGCCTTGAGTCCAAGTGGACATTTGTGCCAAATTTGAAGAAATTACTTTGAGGTGTTCACAAGGATGGGACGGACAGAACCCAAAAACATCATGCCTACGGCCACAGCTATTGCAGGTGCGGAGGCATAAAAACACATTTGTCTCTAGTGATAATGACTGTTAGGTCAATAGCTTTCTTTAACTTGGTGCTTAGCTAAAGCCTTTATGCCGTCGAGAGTTCCTTTACATGCTTCGAGTTTTGTTTGTTATTGCACTTACTTGGTTTGTTGAAGTTGATTGTAGTCTGTCCGGTTGGTTATGTGTGGATTGTGTGAGCGTGTGCATGTGTTGGCTCTGAGCTCTAACATGCATCAAATAAATCGAATGAACTAAAAAGTACAAATAAACAAACATATGCTAATATCACTCGATCGATTGATATCCAAAAAATAGCGTTCAATATTGTGTCAGTAAGTGTCGAGTATCAAAACAAACCGGAGCAGAGCAGAGCAGAGCAGTAAAAGACTGTGTGCTCTCTCAGCATTCACTGTTTGTTGCACACCTGCATGCAACTAGTGACCTGATTATAAAGGCCTTTCGTTAAAACCCCTGGTCAACACCAGATGGTGACATTTCTCATGTATTTAAATGAGTAACTAAAAATGGCTCCAACAATGACAATAGGCCTGTTTCCACCGCAGGAACTTCAGGGTAATTTTACGGGGCCGGGGCCGTTGGTGTCTCCACCGCAGGAACCACCCCCGAAGGACAGAGTTCCGGAACTTTTACAGGGGCTAAACAAGTCCCTGCCTCGGAGTAGGTACTCAGAACGGCCCCGAAAAACTCCTGGTTGGGGCTTGGGGGTTACTTGGTGCTGATTGGATATACTCAAGGCGGGATGTGACGTCAACAGAAAGCAACAAAATAGCCGGCATTTTTAAAACTCAGCATGGTCGTGCAACGCTTACGTCACATCCAGAGCCCGGTAACTTTACAGGAACCTTTCTCCTACTCCGCCCTCTCAGTGGAGACACGGTGGTTGAGAGGGCCAAGCGAGAGGACGTTCCTGTAAAGTTCCTGTCCCCCAAATAGTACCAGGAACTTCTTCAGTGGAAACGGGCCAAATGGCCCACATGATCAGAGCTGATGGAGGGTCCACTTAGGTCCACTCTGGTATTAGACATATTGACACACATACCTGAGACCATCAGGTGTGCAACAGGAAAAGGGTTTGGACCCGGCCTGACTTAAGTCCCAGGAAGGGTCTTGAATAGCAGGCACTGACTGGACCTGTGATGATCTCTTGTTCCTAACAACTAGTGTATGGATGTAGTTCCTCACCATGTGGGTGTTCCTCTTGAAGGCAGGGGGAGACTTCCTCCTGTTCTCTGTCTTCACAGTTCTGGTGGTTGTTGAAGTCAACAGGAATTGAGCTCACCTCCTCCACCTCCTGCTGTGAAGTCAGCACCTGAAACACAGCATGAATCATCGATATTACAGGGTGGTAAAGTTCTGCACTGAAAAGCAAAGCTATTTAGTGAAGAAGGAACAGTCCCGATGAAGTGTGTGGATATTCCTGAGTGATGGTGTGTCTTGAAATGATGCCGTTTTTTATTATCTCAGGTAACAGAATTCTTCAAAACAAATATAACATTGGATATATACTTAGTGAGAATTTTCAGTAGCTGTTACACTAAAACATTTTAATGCCCTGTGGGATAATTTTTTTATTTCCAAAACCTGGCTGGATCATTTGTGGACAATCTGAAGATGCTTTGTAGCAAGTTTGGTGTCAATTGAGCAAAAAATGTGGAAGGAGATAGGTTTAATAAGTTTTAAAGTTTTTGGAAAAAAACAGAGGTGGTGGATCTTATGGTCTAGAGTGCCCTCTCAGCTCTTTGGACTCTCAGCACTTTTCTAGTTTGGAAAACACTCATATAACTAGAAAAGTGCACTCAGTAGAGTACAGATCTCCACTAAGTGGCTGCGTTTAGGCTGTGGCTGCTGGAACTGCTCATGGCCACTTTGGGCACTGCTGTGCCCAGTGGAATTGACAGCAAAGAACGAAAACATTTTTTTTAATGCATCTTAACTTTACATCTTAACTTTTTGTCTTAACTTTAGTGGTTTATAACAAAACAGATATGGAATTAATTTCTAGATGCTCTGAGACCTGACTTTTCTATGGATGTGAGTTTTTGAGCCATGACAAAGGCCAAAATATGGCCTGCACCAGATAAGGTAAGGCATCTTGTTTTTTGCTGAGACAACGCTTTTGGTCCTATGCTTTTGCTACATGATTTTGTCAATGAGTTTTGGTTTCTAGCGGCCGGTTAGGAGGAGTAAGAAGTGAGCAGTCTATGACGACATAATAAAACAAGACTTTCAACAATTGTAAATTATTACAACCATGAGAGGTCCTTGAGCGTATAGTCATAAATGTGCATATCAAATATTAGGCAGAGCTTCTGACAGACTGATACACACACTCACACACGCTCACACAACTAAACACATGACCCTCTCCAGGCTTATGCCAGAGGGAGATAATGCCGACCATGTATTTCTGGAAGTACCCACAGAAGTACCAACATTACTGTATGTTACCTCAACCAAAAATCAATTACATGAAGAAAAGAATGGATGTTTACGAGGCAGGGACATGCGCACATGTGTATAGTCTGCCATACTTTATAATTCAATAATCCAATATAAGGTTTTAAAATAACAAATAAATAGGTTACTAATGTAGACAGGCCTACAACAATAAATTAAAAAACAAGTATTTCTTAACTTTCCTTGTAGTATCAATGTTCAAATGCATTTTATCATTATGGTTGCATGTTATGTTTATGTGTTTTTAGGTATTTTATTGGGTTAGGTGTCAGGTAGGGTTGCAACAGTATGAGATCTTCACTGAACAGTAACCGCCTCAGCAAATACCGCAGTTTTGCAGTATCATAGTATTACAGAATTAATATCATTATCACTCACAATGTCCCTTAAAGGGATGAGAATAGAAGGTTTACTTTGGTTTAACAAACATTTTATCACTATATTTGAAACTTGAAACAATTTTTTAATTGGAAGTTTGTGTAAAAAGTCTCCTTTTTGAAAGTAGCTAAAATAAAGATTAGATTCTCCATCTAGTTGTGTTTTTTTCCAATACTGTAGATAAGCAATTGTAAATTGTATAATAACTGGAGGCACATAAACATCAGCACATCATCAGTATTGACCAATATTAGCTTTAAAATGAAAAATCTTAATCGGTCAACATGCTGATGATGTTAGTACGTCATTGTTATCAGCCAGCATCGGCTCTAAAATGAACTATCAGAAAAGGCCAACATGCTTTTTCTTATTTTGCACAGTGAATGAATATTACATACATTGTAAAGCATTCTGTTTCATGTCTCCATCTGCTGGTGGGCCATCACAATAAGAGTATGCATGCATAATATGATGCTAATTCCACTACAGAAGAGACTTGAAGACCACTAAAATTAGGTGGGGACAAAAATGGATATAATGACATTGGTATTGGTTGTCGGCCAAATCAAATGTTACATATTGGCATATCGGCAAAAAAAAAACAATATCGTGCATCCTTATTTAATACCTTGAAAACAGAATACTGCTGCAACCCTAGTGTCAAGATGACATTGTAAATTTATTATTTACTGTAAGTAATGTGGAAATATCTGTTGCTTATATTGTATATTTTAATAAGGACCCCAGGAAGAGCAGTTGTTGACAACAAAGTAATTAATGGGGATCCAAATAAACAATAAACACTATAAAAAAGAAACTTCCTATTTAGCTCATTACTATAGCCTATATAATTTTCACGTGTATATATCATTTCCTTATTTAGCACTACAATGATATATTGCCAAAGGTCCGTAAAGCAAATACCCATCTTTCAGAGTCAAGGAAAAAAAAAAGTGGGGGCTTATCTTGAGTCTCCCTCACTAGGAAAGCTATGGATTCCAAATCCAAAAAGAAAATAGAGGAAAACAGAGGATTTCATTGTGTGCAAACTAATTTATTTGCTTTCTCCGCCAACACTACAAAGTTAAATTACCAAATAATCACAAATAGCCACTGCAGAGTAGCCACCTTCTGGTAAAACATTTTAAAGAATGAATATTTAGACCTAATTTAGACTGAACAGGCCTTTGTAGATATACAAATGAACATATGACTATGAATATATACTTTACACCCCCCTGTATTTTCTCAGGAGACTCAGATCTTTCAGCGTCTGCAGAAGCATGTTGCAGAGTCATCTTCTACACTGTAGAGTGCTGGGGCAGCAGAGTAAAAGCAGCTGATGCTAACAGACTCAATACGCTCAGCAGGAAAGCTGGTTCTGTCCTGGGGGTGGAACTGGAGTCTTTGGTGGAGGTATCAGAGAGAAGGATGCTGAGAAAATTACTCAGTATTCTGGACAGCGCCTCTCACCCCCTGCATGCCACTCTAAAATCATATCAGAGCACATTCAGCCGTAGACTGAGACCACCGAGGAGAGGCAATATAACTCCTCCTCCACCTGTAGGGAGAAAAGCTGAAACAAAAGAAACTGACAACAATATTCACCTACATTAGGTGCACTACATTTAAGATGGTGTCACTACTTTTCAGTATCTTTTACAATATTTTTCTCAACATCATGTGCATTATTACTTTTCAGTATCATGATCACGTGAATGTACTGCAATATCATTTTCTCAAAATCAGCACAGTCATCGGGAGCAGTGTGCTTCTTTCCACAATTTGAGTTCATTTTTAGTAACTCTCGTACTTATCTTACTTCTGTTGTTACTCTATTAGGCAGTGGTTTTTGCTTTTGCTCTTTAAAAACACATCTTATCCTGTATATTAGAATATTTTGCCAGATATTTATTACACTTGACCCTGACCCAAGGACCCCACTGGTTGTTCTGGTTATTCTTTTCTGTTCTGGTACCATTATTTGTTGTTTCTGTAATCTGAAGCATTCTCTGGCACAAGAATTTCCTTCTGGATAAATAAAGTTATATTAAATCAAATTGAATACATATACATAGCTTATTAGGTCAATTTACTGGTTGAATAAATCCCAAGAATAAGGCAATTCAGATGAAATGTCACCATTCACTAGAGCACAGCCATATATTGGTTAGAAGGGAATTAAGGGAGTGGGGGCATCTTCCTCTATCTTACCATATATGTCACATATTACGCAAAGTAACCACTAAAGGCTGAGTAATGTAACGTTAGTGATGAAAAAATGTAGGCTACTATTTCCCTTTAAAATGTAGTGGAGTGTTAGAATAAAGTAGAAAATATATTTTCAGTAAATCCTCAAAAGAACTCCAACCTCTCGGGTAAACTGATTCACCATCTCATCGTTTCTTTTTAATGGTATAATTTCAACAAGAGGACAAATTCATTCATTCGCTCACTCTCACATTATTTGTCACCCACATGAACTGTTACCGTCCGCTGCTGGACTAGCTGTGTTGACAGTTAACATGTAGCGGCATGTCTGCACAGCTGAATCCTATTTTACAGCAGCCTAAAACATGAGTTGATTTTACCGCAGTGAGTTATCTGTGCTCTTTCTGTTAGCTCGCTCTGAGCGACACACACAAAACGATACAACACACACACCGCTACACGGGTATCTGCTGTCTTTACTGTTGTCTCTATTGGCAGCCTGTGACGTTACTGGATATCAGCGTCACCACTGACACTACAGTTTTGGCTCTGCAGTAGAACAAGACCAAAGAATATCTCACCTCCATCCCGTTTGCTGCTTTCAAAACGTTTCCTCGGTTTATGCTTTTAGCGCTCCTGCTTCTGTTGTTTTGCTGTCAACCTGAAAGCGGAAGTGACGTAGTGTTGTTTACTGTGCGGTGGTAGGGGCAGCAGCGCTGTAGCATCATTTCGACCATCGCTGCTGATTTCTTTTATCCTTGAACTTGTATTCCCTGACTTATTCTGTACATTTGCCTCGTGGAAAAAAAAATATAGCAATAAAAAAGTAGTGAAATTAAAAACAGAATTCTTAAATTATCCAGTATCACCCAAAGCTAAAGAAATTCATTTCCAATGAAATTACAAAATGCAATGGTGCCAATGCTCAAGCTGAATAGCACTGAATACACTGCAATGCTCACTTGAATAATAGCCTACCATGCATGCATGAATGATGAGGGATATTTGAAGGTGTTTTGAAAAGCAGACACTGCACTGCAATACTGGCTCTAATGTGTGTGAATGTCAATGAGACCAATACTCTGGAATATTTCAAAGTTTTTGAAAGGCTGACTCTACACTGCAGTGCTGGCTTTAACGTGTAAGAAGAAGGCGAATTAGCAGGAATAGATGGAAAGCTGGAAATGAGCTTAGTATGAATATTATTGAAAAGTTGAATGATAGCCCACCAATACTGTTGAATATTATAGCCTACTGTTAATACAGGGTTATATAGACAGCCAAATTGCTGAACACAGAACATTGGTCTCTCCATCCAGCTGATTAGAAGATTAATTCTTTTACATTTTTTTAATCTTTATTCAAAATACTGAGATAGGCTACATAAAGGTTTATTTCGTGGAGATTTGACTTCTTGATAATTCTTATGAGGGAGAAATAAGTACGACTAGAGGTTTGTGGATGTAATGAACCATGGCCTAACCTTTAAAGTACTTTTGGGAAGTAGAGTAACTTTAAAGTCTACAATCAATAATGGGTGACGCTTTACAGATGATGAAGCCAGGCACACATAAATATGTAAAAAGCTTGACTGATGAATGTGAACAGAGACACGTCATGCAGATTAATAAATAGAGCAGTGGAGGTAGTGAGAGCGCCACCCTCCTCCTGACAGACCGCTGCACTCTGCAACAGCAACACAGCAAGTTTACGATGATAGATGGAGTGCAGCTGGAGGCGCAGACATGCCAAGACTTCTCACTGCAAACATCTCTGTGGGCCACCTTTCACTCCTCAGGAATTATTTTTACATATTTACTTCTCGAAGTATTTTTCAATGTGTGGGGTATATCATAGGTTATTTTATTATTGTTTTAAGAGACTTTCATACATTCATCTGATCTGGGGGAATCAGACATTACCAACATTTTCATTAATTTGGTAAAGTAGATGGATCATTTGGATTGCGCTGTCTAACCTGCTCCAGGTGTGACACCAGTTCTCTTTCGCGTTTGTCCTTTCATTTCTGTGTTGTTTCCATGTTTCCTTGTCGCTGCATCTCCTTAGATTTCTTGTATCTTCTGGTATAACATCAGGCATTTATCGTTTCCTCTTTACTTCCAGATGTTGGGACGTCTCCTCCCAGTGGTGCTGCTGTCACTGCCCGCCGCTCTTGTTGAAGGTGTCGCCGAACTGCTTCGGACCTCGACAGACAAGAAGGACCCGATCATCGGCGTCTAGGTGGAGTGCGACCGCTGTCCCCTGGGACCTACCCGCGCGAGTGCGCGCCGTGTCTGTCGGGCTCGTTCACGGAGCTGTGGAACAGTACCAGGTGGTGAAGACGCCGTGCTCAGCACAGAATGACAGACTGCCAGTGTGAATGTAGACCGGGATTCTACTACAAGAAGTGGGACATGTGCCGCGACCACATCGAGTGTCCGTACGGACAAGGGGTGCTGACCAAAGGTAGGCTGCACCAATTGGTACCTTTCCTGCATTAATTCATGATGTAAATGTCTTAAAATAAAACTCCTCTGCTACTTCATGTAGTTACTGAAGGGGCAACGCATATGTTTGACATATTGAGGGGGGAGTGTCCCCTGCGCCTCCCCTGCAATCTACACCTTGGCATAATTTATATTCCTGATAATCTAGAAAAACAAGAGTACCAAGGGACTGTTCGTTACTTATGACGGGATGGTGGAAAAAAGGGGGAGGCATGTCAATTGATTTTTTAAGCACTGGGGAGGGACTGATGATTTTTATGTTGTCTTTGGGGAGTGTCATACAAATTTAAATGGTAGGGGTAAGGGGAAAAATAGATACAGCAGAGTACTGCGATATTTTTGTGTGGCAACATGGTCTCATCACACAGCACCAGGTATCCATTTTTTTCATTACATAGATTATTAAAATTACAAATAGGCTACAAATTAAACTTAAGGAAGCCTACTAGAGTAGGCTAATATAACAAATTGCTTTTTCAGTCCACTGGATACATTTTGCTGTTTCAACACAACAAAGTGAGATGAATAGACTGTCAACATCTGTATTATCAAATAAGATAAAGTTTTCAAAGCTGTCCTTTGGGGACATAATTTACACTTGAAAAAAGGTGATAAATCTCAATATATCACAATATATTTTATCGCAATACTCAGCATATTGCAACATATTTAAAATCGCAATAACATTGTATCGTGACTGAAGTATTGTGATAGTATTGTATCATGGATCCGCTGGTGATTCCCACCCCTATTAAATGGCTGTACTTTGTATTTATCTTACCACCAATTTTTAATGAAGTTGTGCCTTCCAAATGTTTTCTTTAAAATGGCAAAAATAACACCATATATCACAGCCAAGTGGATTTTGTCACGACCGAACAAAGGACCTGAACCCAAATGCACGACTCGACAGACAAAGTACAAAATCAAAGTTTATTTAACACAAAATGAAAATCACTCTCAAAAGAGGAAAAACCTACACTAAAGCTAAGAACAAAAAGAGATCTAGGAAACAAACAGAAAATCACTCTACTGAGGCTGAACTATCACTATGAAAAAACAAACAAAAGATAAACATGAACAAAGTATCAAAATAACAGGACCTGACAATGGCAATGGCAAAATGGCATGGATACGACGCTGGTTCTCTGACATGAAAGACAAGATGAACTGGCACAGGACAAAGGGAGACACAGACAATATATACACACAGGGTAAGGGCACAGGTGGAAACAATCAGGGGTGGGGCAGACAATCAGACGAGCGGGAAAACACACAGGGGAAGGAGCAAGTTGCCTGAAACGAGAGGAGAGTTAACTTTCAAAATAAAACAGGAAATCACGAGACAACATAGACACAAGACAAACTGATTAAATAAACTTAACAGCGTTTCTTGGTTATGACAGATTTTTACATTTCCAACAGTCCTTGGACACATCATGTGCGGTGAATGCCTCCATCAGAAAAAACAAAACAAAAAAAAAAACATAACAAAATCTGAACTTAAAATAGTGATAATTCATCAAAATCACTTAATTCGGCAAATCAGGTTTGTCAGCTTCCAGGGAATGTAAAATATACTCTGTGATCTTATAACTGACAATGTAACAACGTTGAAAATACTATCAAAAAATCATTTTCCACCAGTCACTCAAGGAGGCTTAAGGAAAAAAAAATTGCAGCTTTGAGAAGGTTAAAAAAAAAAAAGATTAGGGTGCACCCCAGCCACCCACCCACCTCCTCTGATTATTAAATTATTATTGTTGTTAAGTTAAGTAATCTTAATGGATGTGACCACATACAGTATAGCAGGCTTTAAACTTGATTTAAAAGACTGAATGAAAGATTTGAGTTTTGACATGTTATAGACTGAAATTTACTGCCCTCCACAGGCAAATAGCTTTTATTACATTTACAGTGTTTTACACAGGAGTTCACATTTTTATTACACAGCCGCAACAATCTGTGGAGTCCACTTATGCACCAGCAACGTTTTTAATGTTTGATGCATTGCAGGAAAGTAATGTGCATTACACTGCTGCTGTTCTATGGCTGTTTTTAGTCAACATGTCAATTTCTCACATATATACTTCCACAGTTTTTTGCTGCATGTAAAGACTGTGAAATCTGTTGCTGTGCTGACAGTCAAAGCATGACTCATCCTGGACAAGAAGACATAAGTGACTCTCCTCCTTCAAAAAACTAATGTGCATGTCTCCTCCAGGTACACCTGATGAGGACACAGTATGCCACAGCTGTCCCAATGGCACCTTCTCCAACATCATCTCTGTTCACCAGAACTGCACACTACACAAAAGCTCTCTGAGGATTTGGAGAACTGTGCCTGAACAGTGTCCAGCAGAGTCAACAACTCTGCAACAACAGAGGACAACACAAGTTCACATGATGTGAACAGCATGAGGGGAGCTTTTTGTTTTTTCCCTCTCACTCTCTCCATTGTGTGGCCCTTCAGCATCCTGACGCCCCAAGTGTTCACCTGGACCGCCTGTACCAGCAGCAAGGCCCGGATCTGTCTCTCTCCTCTCTCTGTCCTGCTGACAGCATTACTCAGTCAGACTTTTGCAGATATTTGTCTCATGGACATAGAGACAAGAACAGCATGAAATATGAGCACATTAATCATCAGCTCTGCACTAACAGGAAATGATAAAAAACGTTTGAACATTCATCCGCACACATTCTGTCTTTTCTTCTCAGCACTTTTTAGGACTGAAGAGGAAGTATTTAGGAGATTGACTTCGGTTAGAATACTTATACCTCACAGTTTCAACAGAGTAGTGCAGTATTATCAGAAGTATTAAGTAAGTAGAGGGGACCTCAGAATTGCATCTCTGCTTTTTGCAGATGATGTGGTTCTGTTGGCTACATCACACCGTGACCTCCAGCATGCACTGGGGCATTTTGACGCCAAGTGTGAAGCAGTTGGGATGAGAGTCAGCACCTCCAAGTCTGAGGCCATGGTTCTCTGTGGATTGCCCTCTCTGGGTTGGGGGAGAGTTACTGGTTCAAGTGAGGGAGTTCAAGTATCTTGGGGTCTTGTTCACGAGTGAGGGTAGAATGGAGCGTGAGATGGATCTGCGAGTCGGTGCAGCTTCTGTAGGGATGCACGTGCTATGCTGGTCTGTCGAGGTGAAGAGGGAGCTGAGCCGGAAAGCGAAGCTTTCGATTTACTGGTCCATCTATGTCCCAACACTCACCTATGGTCATGAACTCTGGGTAGTGATTGAAAGAATGAGATCGCGGATACAAGTGGCGGAAATGAGTTTCCTCCGTGGGGTGTCTGGGCTCAGAGATAGGGTGAAGAGCTCCGACATCCGGAGGGAGCTCGGAGTAGAGCCTCTGCTCCATCGCATTGAAAGGGGTCAGTTAAAGTGGTTCGTGCATCTGACTAGGATGCCTCATGGGCACCTCCCGCTGGAGGTGGTCCGGGCACGTCCCACTGGTAGGAGGCCCCGGGGTAGACCCAGAACACACTGGAGGGATTACATATCTCGTCTGGCCTGGGAACGCCTTGGGGTCCCCCAGGAGGAACTGGAAAGTGTTGCCGGGGAGAGGGATGCCTGGGGTGCTTTGCTCAGCCTTCTGCCCTCGCAACCCGGCCTCGGATAAGCAGATGAAAATGGATGGATGGATGGATGGATGGATGACTTCTGATTACTGATGCAGTGACCCCTGAATGTTGTTGTGTTTTATACTGGAAAGCACTAGTTTCCAAAATGAATGGGTAACGCTGAGAATAGACTCTAAACTGGCACATTGTATTTCAAAGTTGATCGACTGGTTTTGAAAAATCCAACCTCTAGATTTTGAGATTAAGATTTCTGATTGACTCACAAATCAGTATTCTGGATTCTGGATCTGACTTGCCAAAGAGCAAAATCAATATGTAGACCTGCATATTGAATTTGGAACTTGCTGACTAGATTTGGAAATCAGTGTATATTTGGGTGGATGATCAGTAACTTAATAATCATAAATGAAATGATAAGTTTGTGCCTTTACTGTATGTCTTCATTTTGCTTGTCAGTAAATGAAAGTCAGACTGATATAGCTCATGTAAATTGGATTATTAGTACTTTGTTTCTTACTTTGCACCTTAACAAATTTTACATTTACAAAATTAAAATTATTAATCATAATAATGTTGAGACAAAATCCTGCCTAAACCACTAGCACCAACGCTTGTATTTAAAATACCATTTGATTTACCTACCTCTACCTGAACTGTAGACTCGTCAGACCACAGCTCACTATTCCACTTTGTGTCAGTCCTTTGTGAGCTCGGGCCCATAAAGGATGGTAGTGTTTCTGGAGGACATGGCTTGCATTTGTAGATGAAGCGATGAACTGTGTTTACTGAGAGTGGTTTTCCAAAGTGTGCCTGAGACCATGTAGTAATATCGTTTATACAGTCATGTTGGTTTTTAATGAAGTGCAGCCTGAGGGGTCGAAGGTCATGGGCATTCAGTGTTGGTTTTCAGCCTTGCCCCTGACATGCAGAGATTTCTCTGGATTTTAATGATATTATGGATTGTAGATGGTGAAATCCATAAATTCTTTGCAACTTTGTGTTCTTAACACAGTTTTTCACAAAGTGACCATCTTTGCTTGTTAACAACTGAGCCTTTTGATGATGCCCCTTTCAATCCTACTGATGATACTATAATTTGTTACAAATTCAATTCAATTCTATTCAATTCAGTAAATTTGTAATTTTTTATTCATACTTTATTAATCCACCTGAGGGAAGATTCAATTTTTTTCACTCCGTTGTCATTAACACACAGGTCCGAAATACACACACATGCACAAACAGGACCTATACATGCACAAAGTGGAGAGATGTCAGAGTGAGGGGGCTGCCCATGGACAGGCGCCCTAAGCGGTTGGGGGGGTTCAGCCTTGGCTTGCTCAAGGGCACCTCGGCAGTGCCCAGGAGGTGAACTGGTACCTCTCCAGCTACCAGTCCATGCTCCGTATTTGGTCTGGACGAGGACTTGAACAGGCGACCCTCCAAATCCCTATGGACTGAGCTACTGCCTCCTAAATGTCAGTAAAATGAATGGCCTTTAACGTGTTTATCAGTGGAATGTTCCACAACTTTCCCAGTCTTTTGTTACCTCTGTTCCAAATTTTTTGAAACGTAGAATGAGTGCATATTTACAAAATAACAACAAGTTTATCAGTTTGAACGTTAAATATCTTGTCTTCGTACTGTATTAAATTGAATATGAGTCAAAAAGATTACAAATAACTGAATTGTGGTTTTATTTACATTTGACTCAGCATCCCAACTTTTTTTGGAATTGGGGTAGTACATACAACAGAAGCATGTTTTGTGCTGCTTATTCATGTCTATAATCACTGTGAAGGGTACATTTTATATGTGTGCAACAATTTCAGGCTAGCCACTAAAATCAAATCTGGCCCAAATTTCTTAAGGGTTGCACAGTTACTGTAGTGTCTTCCTGAGGAACTCAACCAGGAGGTGATGAGGGAAACCAAAATCCATCTGAATCACCACATAACCCTACAGCACAAAGAGAGAAATGGAGAGAGAGGAGCAATGTGACTTAGTAATACAACGCAAATAGGGGCACCTAACAAGATGTAAAAAAGTCAAGAGAACACTCACATCCCGGGAAAGCACCTCTGGGTTAAAGATGTCAAATAGGCTAGTTCCCTGTTTGTCCAGCAGCCTGGTTAGTTCAATCTCCAGAACTGGAAAACATGCCAGAAAACCACAGTATTACACACCACTTTAACTCTTTTCCACAACTGGAACTAAACAAAACATAATGCAACATGCAGCCGTTACAGGTTCCACTTTAATTTCATTAAGCTACATTTTGACCCTGTTAGAGGTTGATACTCCAAGTTACAGTTATTTTCAAGCCGAGTCAGCTTCAAATTGTGATTTGTAATGCAACTGCTTTAACTTATCAAAACTACGAATGCACTATTGCAAAAACAGAACAATAACCACAATTTTACTACAGAATTTGCAACAGCCAACAATTGAAAATAAATACATAGCACTGTAGTCCATTGATGTTTCAGGAAAAAACTTGGAGAAAAAGGTGGAGAATGGAGGATGAGTTGAGGACTCTTATAGTTGGAGGAAAAAGCTGCTTGCTGCTGCTCTGCCAGACAGCAGCAATTTGAACAGGCAATTATTAGGGTGGGTATTGCCCTTCAAAATGCTTTGGGCTCTGCTCAGACACCTCACCTCACTGACAGCCCTGATGCTCAGCAGTGTTGGGCAAGTTACTCTCAAAATGTAATATATGACACATTACAAGTTTCTTTACAATATTACCCTCTGTGTAGAGTAATAAGTTACTTATTACACAACGTCTGTGTTAATTTGATCAAAATGAGCTCAGAAGAACTACTGTTGATTTTAAATGGATGAGGGTCATGTTGTTTCACAGCAGGTAATCAAAGCACAGAAGCTCCTGTTTATTATAGTTAATTTCAAATCCAGATTCAGATGTGCCAATCACTGGCACCCTTCTATAATGTAGCCTGTAATGACTTGACAACACACAACAACCTTCGGGGGATAATTTTTCTGGTACCACACTGGCGAAGATGGAGCGGTGTGGATGAATTTAAAAAATGAAAACAATAAAAAGTTAGTTTCAGGTGGTAACGTGTTACGTGACATTGTAAATGTAAAAATATTACCTGAAATCCTGTTGGTAACACGTTATATTACCTTGTTACTGCTAAAACATAATATATTAATGTAACCTTTTGTAATGCATTACCCCCAACACTGATGCTCAGTAGATGGGTGCCAGTGATGTTCTGAGTGGTTTTAATCACCCACTGCTGAGGCCTCCTGTTAATTTGTAGTGTTTCCAGGATGATTTCCTCTGCTCCTCTATAAAAGTTACCAAAAACATGGGAATTTAGTTTCTTAAGTTGGCCTAAGAAAAACAGATATTTCTGGGCTTTTTCTAACCAGGATGGAGATTTTTGATGACCGTCATCATGTTCTCTGTGATGCTGATTCCTAGAAACCTCAGACTGTTCACCTGTTTCACTTCAACTCCACTGATGTAGACAAGGGTGTGTGTCTCTGCCTCCTTTTTTTTTTTTAAAGTTATGATTAGCTCTTTGGTTTTGCTGATGTTGAGTAGCCTACTGGTTGTTCTCTGAGTACCACCCTGCAAGATTTTGTAATTTCCTCCAAATATGAATTCTCGTAGTTGTTTGATGAGATGTTGTCCGCAAACTTCAGATCAGGGACTGCAGTCGTTGGTGTACAGCTTAAAACAGGAGGAGGCTGAGCACACAGCCCTGGGGAGTTACAGTGTTCAACACTATAGTGGAAGAGATTTGGCCACCAATCCAAACTGTCTGTTTGTGAATAAGTCCAATATCTAGTTGGAGTGTGTTAGGCCCAGAGTGCTGACTTTGTCCATTGGTATTTTGGGGGAGATTGTACTGAACACTGGGCTAAAATCAGCCAACAGCATTCTGACTCAGGTGTTGTTATTTTCAAGATGTGTGAGGGCTGAGTGGAGGGCAGTGGAGATGGCATTCTGTATGGATCTGTTGGCTCTGTATGCAAACTGGTCCAGGTTGGCAGAGATGTTGTATTGATGTGAGGGTGAGTTCCACATTTGGAATAGACACTGCAGATTTTTTTAAGCACAGGTGGCTGTCTTGAGGCAGGTGGGAATGCTCCACTTTGCAGAAATTCCACAAAAAGCAGGAAATTAAGTCTTCGCCAATCAAAATCTCAATATGTGATTAATATATGTCTCCCAAAATGAAACAAAACCTATGCCCTTGCTATGACCTTATTAATGAACATAGAGCTGCATTAACTTCTCTATGACAGCATCAACAAAAACTGAATTTGTGGCAGATCTATTGTATTGGATTTCTTTAAATTGTGTAAGTGTACTAAAAAAGTGGCCAGGAAGTGTGTGTTAAAGGAGGCAAGAGTATGTTTGAAATAATAATAATAATAATAATAATAACAATTATTATTATTATTATTATTATTGTTATTATTATAAAGAAAAATATGAATAATGATAATATTATGCATCCCCAGACTCAATCAAAGGTGTTGTAGCTAAGCCTCAGATCTCCACTGACCCTGAAACAGCCTCTGATGGTGGGGTCAGTGGGTTCAGGTATAAGACAGGTTTTATACATTTCTCTGTCCCTTACCAGACAGGACTTTGGGGATGCCTATCTTCTCCACAGCTTCTCTTATGAACTCCACATGTACCTCATCTAGCAGCTGGAAAAAGAGGGAGAAGTGATTTAAAAAGTCCAATCAAACATTCAAACGACAGCATCATTTTTATGAAGCATGATGGATGAAAATAATTTGTGTTTTCTGACTGATCACTAATTGGTATCAGAAGAATAATGATATATTACAGAATGTGTCTTTTTGTACTGCAGGGGTTACACAACAGACATAGAGGTATGCATTAAATGTGTTATGGGTGAGGTCAGTTTGTGCACTTGTGCCACATTTTCTGGTCTGTTAACATTTTTGGGAATAGTGATTTTATTTTGAAGGATTTGGGCAGGAAGTCTTACTTATTCTGGTGGGACACATGAAAGCTTCTCACCATAATACACAAATTGTTCCAGGATAATGTTCAAGTCTTTTACTGTTTAGTTTTGATGTCCTTGTACTTTAGCTGAGTATTTCTATTTTATACTACTTTATACTTCTACTCCACTACATCTCAAAGGGAAATATTGTACTTTTACTCACTCACACTGATCAAAAAACTTAAGGGAACACTTCAATTACACATCAGATCTTGATGAACGAATAATTCAGTTTGAAATTCTTCACTGTGGTACACATTGTGTGACAGGGACAGGTAAATCAAAGGCCTGGAAGGAGGTAACAGATGCCATTAACTCTGTGTCCTCTGTTGTAAGACACATCCAAGAAGTTAAATGAAAATGGTTCGATATGAAACTTGACGGAAAAAAAAGCACAAGTACACACAAATAACCACACAACAGCTACAGGAGGAGGTTCTTCCCAGTCACAGCTCCCTGCTGGAAATGAGCGCATTGCTTACATCCTTGGAGAGACCTCTCTCTGTGTTATATTAAGTGTTAAATCACTATACATTCTGACAGCCATCACTGACAGCTAAGTGTTTGGTCAGTAATGTGGGTCTCACAGTCTCGCCATTCAAACAGAAGATAAATTTGTGTAGTTATCTCTCCTGATTTATTCAAGTGGGAACAGGATGTCAGAAATGTAGAAAACACATGTATAAAGTCAATTACTGCACAGCGTGTGCACAAGCAGTAATTCACACTGCAATACAGACTCCCTCTGACTCTGATTTGGTTGTCTGAGCTCTGGAGTGAATGGTAGATTTTCACAAATGCCATTAGGAGCTCTAGGAGGAGCCAGGGGAATGCAAAGAAAGGCAGAATACCTTTAAAAAATGCCGATTAGACCCACAATGCACTTTGGTTATAGCTAGCTTTATGTCATCTGTCAAAGACTGATTCTTGCAAATACCATCAGGAAAACTAGGAAAAATGAGCCGTCTCATGTGCTACTGTCAGGATATAATGACAGTTTCAGCAAATGTCAAAACTTTTTTCTTTTTCTTTTTTAAAGTTACTGTTATAGCTTTAACAGTAGTGCTTTCCACAACAAGAAAAACTGTCCGTGATATCAACTGAAAAAAAGTTCTTACCATTTGATTTTGTAAGGGCACCTCCACTTGTGATACAAAGACCCTAGAGAGGAAGGATGATAACCATCACACATCAAACACAGGACATGGATTAATAATTTAACTTGATATAGCAACCCGGTCTCACTCCGAAGTCATTGAAATCTGGAACTCCAGAACTCCAAGTGGGGTAGGGGGCAGGGATGGTGGATGGGTCCAACAACCACCGACTTTCAGGCCGGTGTTCGCCCCTCATAAGATTGTAAAGCCAAACCTCTTTTTGTTTCCTTAAACCCAACCATGTCGTTTTGCTGCCTATGTGTATGCAAAATGTAACAATGTGCATTTACTGTTGAAGGAAAAAAACTTAAATTCTCTGTGTATTCTTGTACTAATGTGAAGCATTTATTTTAAAAGAGACTGTATACAAACTGTACATTTCCTGTGAAAATGGAAGTGTATTTTGAAAAAAGACAATGCATAAACCAGGCTGAAGTTGACACACCCAGAACATCAACAGTCAGCGCACCCAGGATACTTTGCACATCATATCTGGACGTGGAAAGTAAATGACCAAACACTGATATGTGACGAGGTCGGGGTGAGAATGTGTTGGATATAGTGGTGGATATATGAAACTGCTTCAGAATTGGGAGGCTGCAGCAGACAATTTCTGTAATTTTCCTAAATCAGCTATCCAGCAGTAAGGCCGACTTAACACGGAGATGAGCCAGATACAGGGAGGTGAGAAATAGTGTTTGAACTTCTCTTCCAAACTCCTTGGAGAAATGTTTATTATTTTATCCAGCTGTATGATTACTGCATTTTGCCCCTTTCTATGACCACAGGCTTTCACTTGACCTTCGGCTGTGGCCTTTTGGAATAAACCTTTTGCTTTCAGGCGTAGTTGGATGACATGCTTTGACGTTGCTTAACTTAGTCCCTTTTGTATGTTAAATTTAATGTCAGATGGACAAAAATAACTGCACAGGTTGCAGCCTGAGCTCTGCAGGCAGGTTGTTCAAGGCTCAGTAAGTCTTTAAAAATCAATAAGAAAGGTACTTACTCTGAAGAGTTACCCTGCAGGAAGAGTTTCTTGTCAGCATAGGAAGCCCTGACGTCAATGGCCACATCCTACACATCAAAAACAAACACACACACACACACACACACACACACACTAAAATAATTTCAACATACCCTGACCTCAGATTACCTTGACAATAGAACAAAGACCATGTAGTCACAGATGGTAATATTTTAACTTTTTAATAAAGCCTCGGGCATCAGTCATCACCTTCAACTTGTGAATCACGAAGTACAGCCGAGGTTATGCTTAAAGTAGGCTAATCAACACAGTATCAACCTTTCAAAGCAAAACCAACCTGCCAAGATGTACCTATACTTTGCTGAATGTTGTGTGACCACAACATTAGTTTTAATATGAGATATGCATGTCAATCTGTCTTAGAATTCTAAAGCAGAGATGTAGACATTAGAGTTTGTGTAACCTAACATGAAAGCTCAACCAGAGACTGTGCGTCTATAACAAGATCAGACCATATCTCACCCCTGCTGTTTCAGACACATAGCCTACCTAGTCATTCTCTCAAATATATCCTATGGTCTCCCCATATGATCCCTCACCACCAAGGAAAACATTGAACCCATAGCAAGAAC
>NC_065525.1:5330369-5338230 GCF_006386435.1 Epinephelus moara
AACTGCATATTGCAAGTTTACATGACAATGGAGATGCTGCCGTTTCCAAAAAGTTGCACTCTGGAACCCGTTTTCAAAACCTTGCGTTTTCAGGCACCCAAAACACAGCTGTCATGTAAAGTTGACCGTTTTCAGTTGAAATTGTTGTCGTATAAACAGGACCTAAGTTTTGGAACAGGATCCCACAGTACATCACAGCAATACCCTCTTTAACACATTTCAAACACACATTTAAACACTATCTGATGGAAGGACAGACCTGCAACCACTGATTTAAATCCCATATCCCATTTCACTCACTCCATTTCAGTCCACTACTCTCACACAATGTAACTTTTGATTCCTTTTCTGTACATATAAATAAATGAATGAATGAAAATTGTGACCACTTATATCCTGACTCAGTTTAATCATGGTCTTGAATTTTATCATTCCTTACAAATGCAATACCCAGAGTTGCCCAGAAGTTGCCCTGTTTGGCTTTCTCAAATACTTCAAAACAGTTCAACACTCAACCCATCAAACTATCTGTTTTCTATTTGTTTTCTTTAACTTGCTACCAGATGTCTAAAAATGTTCTGTCACTAAATAAGTAGCAAAATACCGTTTGAAAGAAGAGTGTCGGTGTGCCTTGACTCCCACAGCGGAGCTGCCCAGAGGCCTTTGCCCACACTGTCGTACCCATGGTGGAGGTGTTTAGGTAGGGAACAGATGAACTCCACACTCTTAGTTCTGGTGAATCTGACTCCAGCAGACACTGAACACACACAAATGAAAAGATAATGTCTTACCTCACAAAAGTGCATATGTTTGTATTTGGGAGTGTGCAGGGATGAGGAGGTATCCATATTACCTTCCTTATAAACTCAGGCATAGTCCTGGAGAGATCTGTCTTGAAAAGTTCCTGAAATCACATTCATCAGTATAATGTAAGACCCAACAAGAGATTACAGACAAACAATTCAGGTTTAAACATCAGTGACCAGGGCCCTATTTCAGAAAGCAGGCTCAACAAACTGAGCTTAATTCCAGTCTCTGAGCTGATTGAGCCTGAGCTGGGAAACTGAGTTTTCAGTTCAAGAACAGCTGATCAGAATTAGCTCAATCAACTCTGAGTATATTCAGCCTGAGGGAAGGGCGAGATGTGCTTACAGTGAGCTCTGCTCCAGAGATGTTGAGTAGGAAACGACCATCTTGGTGGGCAGCAGCAATCATGGGGTTAAAGACCTGGTCTGGAGTTAAACACAAGTTAAAGCTGTACCACACAAGATTTTAACCACAAATTTACCTCTAAATCAGAAAAAGAGAAGAGAGTCTTGGTAACTGAGAAGCTGACATACTCTGCTGGTAATGAGGTGCTGCTCTGAGGCCATTATACTGGAGGAACGTGAAGTTAGACATGTTTAAATCTATTCTTTAGGTTTCATGGAGATTGTGCTTTATAATGTCCACAGACTGCTTTAAATGTTCTATCAGCCATAACAGCAAGACTTCAGGCAAACTAAAACTTGCTGTCCAAGGCAATTTTGTAATACACTATCCAGTTGTAGTGACGACAGTATTACATTTTGTTACCTTTAATATTAATACTTGACCAAAATTGTGATCTTTTCCTAACCTTAACCAATGTGCTTTGGTTGCCTAAAGTTAATACAGGAGCCTGGACATGATGTTATGGTTTTCAGAGGCCTGTACTACAAAGCCAGTTCAACTTACCCAGGATATCTTTTCGTTATCTGGTTTAACTAACCCTAACATTGTCCGTCTGGCCATCATCAGAACCATATATGAAGTAGGCTGCTTCATATCATATGAGATGAAACGATAGCATGAGTGTCTGGGACTACGAGACAGTAAAATGTCAGTGGCGTGGGATGTAAACCACAATCTGTAATCTTATAATGTAGAATCATTGAAAACACCATCCAAAAATTCCCCATCTGCCAAGACTTAAATTATATGCAGCTATGGGCCTATGTGACATTAGTATAGAGTATTTTTTGCTGTTTAGTTGGATGATGATAATACTACTCTGAATATGTCACATAAAACACTTTAATTAATGCCAGACAGTTTCTGTGGCTGAAGTTAAGGGTGGACAAGTAGTTCTGACCGAAACATGGCAATTATAATAGTGGGAGCCAATTAACAGCGTGTGGATTATTTTATTAATAAAATATTAGCTGTTTTATCCTAGTTCTCATCACACAGGTGTCTCATTTTGAGTTGCAGTGATGGAATCAGAGTGTAAAAGAAGCAGCACTGTCACTGCGGACTAAAGTAAACTTGCATAACTTTCATTCATGTATACTTTTTTCTTCAGTGATCTGATTAGTCAGAGGTTGGGGTGTTGACAGGCTGTGATCTGATACCCTGCTGTTAACCTGCTCCGGCAAAAAGAGAACCAGCTTTGTAGTACTGAAAACCCAGTGTTTTGATACCTGACAGAAGGGTTTTCTCTGAACATAATCCAGGCAGCAATTACGTTGTCACAACCAAGTAAATGAGAAAGCAGTCTGGTATTGTCTATTAATACAGTAGACAAGGTTGTGGGACATGTTACATCATAGGATACTTCCTTCCATGTATCTTTTCTTTTTAATGTACCTGCACTTCCAAATTTCAAAAGACAACACAATGTCAACTGCTGACCTGAGAGCCAAAAGTACAGCATCCTGTTTTCAGTTAGCTGACTGGGGTGGAAAATAGACTCATTAATGACAGCAGAAGCATTGTTGTAGTTGGTCAGCCCCTGGAAGAAAAGAAAAGAAAAGAAAAGAAAAGAAAAGAAAAGAAAAGAAAAGAAAAGAAAAGAAAGTCAAAGGATAAACAGAGAGACAACAAGATGAGCTTTCACATCTAAAATCAGAATCAGAAATATTTTATTAATCTCAAGGGGGAGAATATGATCCCTTACAGTCACTCTGATGTAAAGAATAGAGAATTATAAGTAAGAATAAGAGTATTAATTAGAAGTATGTAAATATAAAGTAATAAAAAAAAATAGAAATAAAAATTGTGCATTATGCATCAATGTTTAACAGTAGTACTTAAGATATTAAGAATAAAAATATGTTCACTGTGTATTGTGCTACATTAATGAAAACGCAAACTAGAACTCTCTCTTGTTGTGTGTTAAGTGTGCAAGTTTATGCAAAACAAAGATGCTTATTCACAAGTACACTTCAATCTGAATTGTTAAACTCTGAGCACCAAGGCACTGACCAGCAGTTTGAATTCCATTGGATATGATATATTACAGCCGAGTCTCCAATCAACTACTGTGTATTATCAATGTTTGACAAAGTTGACATGTTCTCTTTTTACCCATGACCACAGCTTTGCTTTTTCTTAAAGTCAGTGCTCAGCTTCAACTGGCAATGTAAAAAACCACAGACCAAGCCAGAAATCTTGGTGTAGTCATGGACTCAGATCTGACCTTCAACAGCCACATTAAGACAATTACAAAGTCAGCCTACTATCATCTTAGGAATATATCAAGGATAAAATGACTGATGTCTCAGCAGGATCTGGATAAACCTGTCCATGCATTTATCTTAAATAGACTGGACTACTGTAACAGGGTCTATACATATCTCCCTAAAAAAACAATCAGACAGCGGCAACTGATTCAGAACGCTGCTGCTCGAGTCCTTACTAACAGCAAGAAAGTAGATCACATCATTCCAGTTCTGAGGTCTTCCTGTCTGTCAGAGAATCGACTTCGAAATACTGCTGCTGGTTTACAAAGCACTGAATGGTTTAGGGCCCAAATACTTTTCTGACCTCCTGCTACACTATGACTCACCCAGACCCCTCAGGTCTTCTGGGAAAGGTCTGCTTTGTGTCCCTAGAGTACAGACTAAACATGGAGAAGCAGCCTTTAGTTTCTCACTTCTTTTAAATCAGTGTTGAAGACTTATCTGATTGCCACTGCCTTCTATTAAATCAAATATTTATTAATTTCTTACACTGCACTGTCATTTTTACGAATCAAACACTTGTATTGATTTTAACTGCACTGTTACTTTTATTCTTGTAGTTTATACCCGTCTTAGTATATTTAAACCTTTTATTTTCTACTCTCTAGTTCTTAAATGAATTGTTTTTAAATGTGTTTAATAATGTGTTCCTTTTGCATCTTGTGTTGATGCTTTTGAAGTTTTATGTAGAGCACTTTGAATTGCTTTGTTGCTGAAATGTGCTATATAAATAAACTTGCCATGCCTTAAACAAGTAGCTTTATTTGCCTTATCTAATCTGATGATAGAGGAAACTTTTTAGGCAATGCAAGGCTATTGAAACATAATTTAAAGATGATATGGTTGTGTGTATTTGACAGTACATACAAGAGTTATTTACCTTATGGTATGATTCTATGTAGTTAGCAGTGATGACAGGAGCAGCAGTTACACCGATGTTCATACTGATGTCTCCATCACTGAGGAACTGCTCTGTAAACACACATGCCAGCATGTACACACACACACGCACACACACGCACACTAATGTTTAGAGACAGTCTTGATTTTGTTTTTAAGATATATTGAATTAATGTTAACTTAAATTATGGATTAAAAAAAAGGTGTATATATATATATATATATATATAAAGGTATATATATAATATATGGATACACAGATAATCAAGGTGTTATTCAAAGATATAACCAGACTCCATGTCTCTCTCTCTCTCTCTCTCTCTCTCTCTCTCTCTCACTCTCTCTCTCTCTCACACACACACACACACACACACACACACACGTGCACACACCTGCTGTGTCTTGTATGAAGTCAGCCAGTATATTTGACACCTTGTTGATCTCCTTACAAATCTGCAATTGAGAACAGACTACAATCATTGCTACAGTCTTACTGTTCCATCGACTAAAGGAAGATATGAACACACTATCGATCTGTTGCGATTTAGTCAACATCACTGCCAGACTGAAATGTTAGCTCTGTCTCTTGCCCTCACCTGCCCCTTTATGACCAGTTTGACAGTGAAGGTGATGAAGTCAGTGAAGAGCCTCTTCAGCCAGTTTGGTCTGACCGACAACAGCAAACACACAGTACAGTCAGACACTGATTACGTGAGGCAGATGCCTCCTGTATTCTGCTGCTGACAGCCAATCATGGTTCGGTTTTGTGACTTACTCTTTGTCGCCCTGCAGATGCAGACGGAGCTTGTGAAAATTCAGGTAACAGTCTGATGTGTCTGCTGCCACCTTCCCTCCTCCACAGTCTGACAGAGGAGACAGACAGAAATCACAGAGAACAGATGTGAGGACATACAAAGTGAGATTAAAGACAGAAGGTTTTGTCTTTTTTTCTTTATCATGCAGTGCTTGAATTGGAACAAAAAGGTCTCAGTATACTGAACCAGCAGCTGCACTGCAGGTGCTGAATAATCATGACACCAAACTTCACCAGATCACCAAATCTTTGTTGATTTCAGTGAATTCCGTTATCTTGCTACAGTATGGAGCTACAAGGTAGCTTACACATCTGCTAGGGTTCACCTGAAGCACCCACCTGGCATCGCAGTTGTGGGCTGAAGCCACGGCCACTGCTTTTTAAAACACTTTGCCTTTTGGGGAAGACTCTCACAGTCAGGGTAGTTACCGCATGGCAATGTGAAAGCAGCTTTACAGTAACGATACCATGGCAACATATCAGAAGTCACTTATTCTCACTTGATGAGGCAGCAGAGGTAATGCAAAAAATGTCAATTCTACAACATAATTTTGGATAAGGTTAACAAAGGACATGTTTAAGCATCATGTACACATTAAAAAGTATTGAAACACATAGCAAAGATCAGACATGGAGGTACCAGTGAGTATACTGGCCCAATTCAAGCACTGTGTATAGGCCTACTACATGTACAAAATAAAGTACTTACAAAGTTTGGGGTTGATTCCGAGATCAATCTGAGATTCAATTTCAAAGTCAATTGAATGTGCAACGTTGACACTAGATGAAAAAGAAATACAAATGGCACATAAATACACATTATTGGTACAAAGGAAGTGATGCCACCACAGCTGAAAGAGCAACATCCAGAAAGTCAGGTTTAATTAACAGAAATCCACAGAGAGGAATTACAGTGTTGCTCTCGCTGTTTGATTGAAATGAATCCTTGAGAAATGCAATGCTTGAACACACATAGTTAGTTAGATTTAATGTGTGTTTTTCTCTTGCAAATAAATATTTTTGGAATCATACTTGCTGTCAATGAAATGAGTGAATGAATGAATCTACCAACGCCCCTCCTGTGTCAAAAGCTCCAAAATCCTTAAGTCTTTACAACTGATATGGTAATTTAGGCTATCATTATTACTTTAATTAGTAATCTCAGATTGGTAGTTTAATATATTTTATGAGACATAATTAATTAACAGGCTATCATTTTCCTTTTTCGGAAAAAAAAAACGCCCTACCTGGTGTGAATGTAAATACATGTAGGCCTAACATAAATTAAACCGTATTACTTAATAATCATTATTTATGATAGCCATTTTGATACTTTTAACCACAAATTCCAAACAGTGCAAAGAAATTATGAAAAGGATAAATTGGACTAATAAGACTAAATGAGATTAATATTATATTAACACATTAGTCAAGTCATATCATTACAACCAGAGCCAGCTGCTTTGGGGCCCCTGGTCTTCTAAAAACTTCCTAAACAAAAAGTGGGGAAAAAAAAAAAAAAATGCCTTTTTGCCAACAAACAGTGACAAAAAATGAGCTCAGAGAGGGACATAAAGGATGATTTAGTGTTCTGGAATCACAGAGTTCAGTCAAGTATTGGTTTTGGAATTATTTTGATTTATCTGTGTATTTTTCCTGTAAAATCCTGTAAAACCCATAACTCATGTGCTGGTTACCTAAATTGACACTCAGTCATCAATATTCTGTGCACCCTTGGTGTAGAGTGCACCCTATATTTTGTGATTATTTTTGTGTTGTTTTTCTCAGGCAAGCACAAAGGCAATACGTTTTTTGTGTATGATTTTTTGCTAGTGCTGAGTAATATACATGGATTGTTGCTGATCACAGACACTCAGACTCACAGCCAGCTGCCGTATCCATACTGGATGCTCCCTCTGAAGACTGCGGACACATTGCTTATTTCCAAGGCAATGCCTTCACCTGGATGCAGTTCAAATGCACTCCGACCAATCGACAGGTTGTGAATCTCCAAACTGGGTGGGTCAATGGAGAAACATTACATGATATCATGACCATTCTGTGTATCCATCTCTGTATGGTTGTGTGTGTTCACTTACTTGTCCAGGCCATATGTGACTCTGCCTATATAGAGCAGAGATTTCTCTCCCTTCACACTTGGGTATCTGGCATGTTGGAATGCTGCCTCAATCACTTTAGTGGTTTTCTCATTCACTGGCAGCAGGACACAAACACATATGGTCAGAGAGTGGGGAAGTGGGGAAACACACATCTAAGGAGCTGGGTATTCATTGGAACTTATACATACAAATAAGAAACCAAAATGAAATAAAGGAAACAAGATTACAGACTAAATTATAGCTGCTGCGCAGCAGTGGTCGGGGCCGGGCAATTTTAGGCAAAATTATACAATTCTGAGCAACACACACACTAAAACAAAGCTTATCACAACATAGAAGTTACATCATATAATTATGGCATGCCCTTCAAATTGTGGATGAGTGGCTGAAGTGATCAGACTCATAACATACAAAGGAAAGAAAAAACTCAAGAACAAGAAAGTAAGAATAACATTAACTGCTAGCAATTATGAACAAACTGGCCTGATCTAGCTTAAAGCTAAACATTATCCATGGTGACAAAGATGAAAACATTTTTTAAAATG
>NC_065525.1:5339304-5346883 GCF_006386435.1 Epinephelus moara
TGTAGCGCCACCATCAGGACTATTGGCCTGTTTTTGCAGCTGAGGCAATCTGGCATGGGACTGGACCTTTGTGCAAAGTTTGGTGATTTTTCGCGCATGGGAAGTAGGATTTCCTCAGAAGTAGAAGAACATGCAGCAAAACAATATAGGTTCCAGGCAGCTTAGGCTGCCCGGCCCCTAATTAAATCTGCAAGAAGCAATGAACGGGCCTTTGCACCTTTGCTCATAACAGGGGTACTGGCAGGACTCCAGCTGATGCAGCTTTTTTTACCACTTCCTGTGTCCATTATGTGGTGCGACAGAACACACTATTTATATGTCATTTTGCAGTACATCAATTGTAGACCACATCATGTAAATTTCATGTAAATCAAAATATAATTGTCTGACAGGGTTGAATTTCTGTTACCAGCAGGTGGTACAATCACCATGACACCTAATTTGTATGTTGATGGCTTCAGGCCTGGAGCCTTATAAAACAAGTGAAGATTCAGGCAGATTGGACAAGGTTCACGGAAGTTACAACAACCTCCTGTTTCATGGTGAATAAGGTGTCACCATGGCAATGTCCTTCAATGTAAACTCATAATCTTCACAACTAAGCATCATCAAGGCCTTGTGACTATGCTGACCAAATTTGGGATGGATCTGATCACCCTGGGGGAGAAGCATATCAAAGTATAAAACATGTAATTTCATGTTGCCAGTAGATGGCGCTATAAATATAACTAATTATTGGCATTGGCATGAGTTCAGGGCAGGACCACTTCCTGTTTTATGGCAAAACATGGAAGTTTGACACACGATTTGACAAAAACTCAAGCTTTTAGTAGCTTTTGATGGTACAGACAAAATTTGAAGTTGTTTGCATGCAATCTCTAGGAGGCGATAAAATATGACCCCTGGAAAATGTCATTTCAATGGCTCACTTCCTGTTGGGTTTAGGGTATAGCTCTTAGAGACTCTTTTGTAAGTCTGGGCATGTTTCATATGTCCACCAAATTTCATTCATCTACAAGAAAATTTGAAGGTGGGGCCTTGAACTTTGAAAACTGTTAGGCAATGCAATTTTCCATACCCAATCAGTAGACCCATATAAGATTGCAATTTTCACAAGTTCTAACACATGTGCCAAGTTTCAGGACTTTTTGAGTATCCCAAGCACCCCAAAATGTGTTTAAATGTTAAAAATAAAATCATAATAATAGTTTCTTCAATTACAATAGGGCCTTACACTGGTGTAAAACCCATCATTGAATCCACAGCAAATTTGGTGGCATAACAAAAGGATGAGTGCTTAATTTGATTAAAAAGATGAAGGAAGCAAATATTTGAAGGTAAATACTAAAGAAGGGTCAAAATTCTACTCACACACAACAGCTGCAGGGTAGGTGAGGCGACATACAGCCCCGGTAAATCTGTAGGCTGAAGCAGGGTCCTGTAGACAGCCATGGGACGTCCAAAACACAGACAGGAACAGCAGCAGGGGCAGCAGCAGTGGGAATACATGACATGGCATTGTGCACGTGGATACTTCCCCTCTGTGACAGTCGATTGAGGTTTTTAACCCTGTGCACTGTTGGCAGTTCGATATATGTTTGTTTGTTTTCCCGAGCAGTATCTTACCCAATCTCAGTTCACCTCCAAAGGCTTGACATTTTTTTTCAAATTCCTTTCATACTCTGACTCTCATGTGCTGTGGCAGCTCTGCTCTCACTATGATTTTCAAAGTGTTCCTTGGTTTTTGTTGAGAGAATCGTACAGCCTACTAACCTTGTTCTTTCCACTGGCGGGGAGGGGTCTATGTATTGCAACTATCTTGCGGACCTTATCCTTCATCCAATCAGAGACAGACACCTTGCGTGATTTACTCTTGATGGACAAACAGTGACTCAGGTTTGTCTTTTTCACAGGGTTCCCTCAAGGTAAACTGATCAAAGTACAACTCTTTCTATGATGTGAGTTCTACAAAACCTCAGGTAGTTACACAAACTCTAAAGCTTTTAACAGATCAAATACTGACTACAGACATGTGATGTCAAAACAAGGACATATCATATATATACTTTTTAATATTTGGTTTGCATTAAGAAAATTAATACATTATAAAAATAGCAAGTGGAGGACAGGGAGATACAACGTCACTGAACAGATGCTGTTGTAGGGCAATAGTTAGTGCAGCATCACAAAGATGCCTTTAATAACCAGAAACACTAAATCCTCACAGTAAAAACTTTGTCTTCATGCCGGACATAAACATGTGAGTGATGAATCCAAGTCTGTTCTCTCCACATCTAAACTTATTCTACTTTCCCTGTTCTCAACAAGAGTAAAACACAGATCCCCTCAGGTCCAGCCTTCACTGAACAAAGGCTCTTTCAACCAGTGCTGGCTCACAGGGAAACTAGATACATGTACAGATGCTGACTCTGTAATGTGAACTCTTCATTCCCATAGATTCTATTGAGTCTTTCTGTTGTCCTCCAAACCTGCAAGTTGAAAGAGTTTGATTTGGCCTGAATTAATAAAACTGGGAGGAAAAAACTGAACAATTCTTCCACTTTAAAAACAGGTATATTTCTTACAAATGAATTAACTATTTTTTCTATTGTACATTTAAATGCCTCCCTGGCAGCAATAGCTGTGGTCAGAAGCATTATTTTTTTTAGTTTGCGTGTCCGTCCGCCCCATTCGTTGTGAACGTGGTATCTCAAAAACGCCTTGAGGGAATTTCTTTGAATTTGGCACAGTGTCCAAATTCCCTGACAGTTTTATGTCAGTAGTTCAAGAACATTGAAAAAAAATTATATTTGAATTTGGCACAAACATCCACTGAAAGTCAAGGATGATTTTTGTGGTCAAAGGTCAAGGTCACCATGATGTTGTATCCCTCTCATTCTTGTGAACGTAATATCTTAAAAACGCTGAGAGGGAATTTCTTAAAATTTAGAACAAATGTCCACTATAAGTCAATGATGAACTGATTAGAATTTGATGGTCAAAGGTTAAAGGTCAAGGTCACTGTGACCTCGTCTGTCACAGTCTTGTGAACGCAGTATCTCAAGAACACCTTGAGAGGATTTCTTCTAATTTGGCACAAACTTGCACTTGTACTCAAGGATGAACTGATTACAATTTGGTGGTCAGAGGTCAAAGGTCACTGTGATCTTGTGTCCATCTCATTCTTGTGAATGTGATAATTCAAGAAGGCCTTGAAGGAATTTCCTCAATTTTGGCAAAAACGTTCACTTGGGCTCAAGAATGAACTGATTGGAATTTGGTAGTCATAGGTCCTCACAAAATCTTTTTGGCCATAACTCAAGTACTGATAAATTAATTATGACAAAACTTCACACAAATATCTAATAGAATAAAATAATGAAGTGATGACATTTTTAACCAAAAGGTCAAAAGTCAACTTCACTGGGACATCTTAAAGTTCTGCAAAACACTTTTTTGGCCATTACTCAACATCATATCTCAAAAACAGAATTGGAAATATTTGGTCAGATACTGAATTGGTGACACTAATCTTGGGTGTCCACCTTGAAACTGTGCTGATTGTACAAATCTTCTGTGCTGCCAGGGGGGAAGATGTGTGTGAAGTGTCCATGTTTTCACAGACATGGATGTAAACTGTACCTGCAACTTCATGGGTTTGCGGTGGCATACAACCGCAAGGCCATACTTCTAGGTCTGTTTTTATATCACGTGAATTGACTTCTGCATTGTGTTTATTGTTATGCACCAAATCACCAAGACGAATGTATTGTATGTGCAAACCTACTTGGTAATAAAACTGTTTCTAATTGTGATTCTGAGGTACAGTAGGACACAAAGACAGACTAAGATAATAACAAAGGGGATAACTGATTGGGATAAGGGCTCTAAGGTTTCTGTGTGTGTGTGTGTGTGTGTGTGTGTGTCTGTCTGTCTGTCTGTCTGTTTGTGTGTGTGTGTGTGTGTGTGTGTCTGTCTGTCTGTGTGTGTGTGTGTGTGTGTGTGTGTCTGTGTCTGTGTGTGTCTGTGTGTGTGTGTCTGTGTGTGTGGTACATATCAAAACATGACAAAGCAGCAATGTCTCCGTAAAAAAACCCAACTGCTTTTAATGCCGCTATACTCGCTGGAAAAACAGTGACAGGTTGCTGCCAAACACCCATATTTGTTGCCTAAAAAGCCACTGGAAACATAGCAGTGACTCGCTAAATCACAACAGGTTTTGTTGTTTGTTGGTCTCAAACAGTGGTCTGCAGCTTGGCAGGTGTCTGGCCTAGCTGTCACTCCATTCACCATCCCCTCCACTGCCCAATGACATAATCCTCCCTTTAGAAATGTTGACACAATACATATGAAACGTACAAATGTAATGTATCAGTAGTTTGCTGAAAGTATAATGCCAACATTTCCCTCTGGTGACTGAGCTGCTACACAGATATTAAACCTGAACCAAAACATCATGGCCCCCATACAATTCGAAAGTTGACGAAGCTGTGTCAAAAGTACTAGTTTCAGTGCATGTTTATTGTTCTCACATGGTGCTCAATTCTAAATAAAGTTATGTTTACAAGGAAACCCTGTGGCCAAGTAGTGTTATGCCAGTACAAGAGTAATGTTTGTTCTATGGGTGTCTGGTCATTTAACGAAGCTGCCATGTATAGCCCACTGTGTTCACTGTAGTTAATGGCAACTTGAAAAGGACAGGTGTTTGTCCTTGACCGCCCATAAAAAGTCAGTCTGGATAATAGACTGTATAAATGATGGCTGTAGCTGCCATGATGTCAACCACTGGTTTGTGGACTGCTGTCTTGAATTCTCGAGTTTGGCATTTCATCCATCGCCATCTTGGTTTTTGGAGGCAGAAGTGACCATATTTGGACGAAAGGGTGAAGCTGTGGAGGAGTGAGGGGTGGATCTGACTCACAGACTGTGCACCTCTCCCCTTAAATGTGTGTAACCTTTGGCCTCAATAAAATGTAAATGGCTGAGTTATAAAAAAAAATCCACCCCCGTACAGTTGTCATGAATGTTGAAATTAGCTACAGAGACCAAACTGTTTTTCGTACCAGGCTGTAAACATATTTATTTCTGTTGCTGTTAATTTGGGCATTTTAACATGGGGGTCTATGGGGATTGACTCCATTTTGGATCCAGCCTCAAGTGGCCAATTGGTGAACTGCAGTTTTGGACACTTCTGTATTGGCTTGATTTTTCAGCCTCAGCAGCTGCTGCTTGGTCCCAACATCCATTAGCTTGAGACTGAGCAAGCTCTAAAGCTCCGGTGGGTACTTTTATAAATTCTAATAATAATAACATGTAATAATAATAATAATAATAATAATAATAATAATAATTTTGTCATATTTGCAGAGGCTGTCACTATATCCAGTAGTATATGAGGCATATAATCTGTGACAAAATCATGCCTCTCTGTCTCCTCCTAATTTTCCTAATGACATTTGCAAGAATCCGAACAAAAACAACCAATCGGAACAAGGAGGGCTGTGGTCGCACACAGTCAAGCTCAATATCTTCAGCAAACGGCTTCAGGAGGAGTTTGCAAACATGATGGCTGAGAAACAACCACCAGCAATGAAAAAACTGCACATCCCTCCTTTGCCAACATCAGCAAACATGGCAAAGAAAAGCAAACAGAGAAAGACCAACCTGTTTGTCCTCTTCTGAGAAGGTGAAAGCCAGCTTTTAGTCATCAGTCTTCTTCTGTTTACTCGTCTCAACCTTGTACGCTGTTGTTTGCTTAAGCTTATTTTACACAGAGATCACGCTATAGGGCCACTACAAAGTCCCTTCTTTATGCCTCCTTTACATTTTTACACTGAACCAAAAAACAGCAGCATCATACCGCTCCTGTATGTGATTTTAGACAGCATGCCGGCATTGTGGCAGCAAACGTGGTGTGATGTGTGACATGTAACACAACAGCATGAATCTGTAGTGTAATATATAAGATACCCGTTGGCAGCACTTTATAAACAATAACAATGGCATAACATGGCAGTTACAATCATTTACTGTCTCTGTTATATGGCGGCTGATCTCATCTTCTGCTTAGAGGGTAAGGAGCTCTCGGACCTCATTGTTTTCCCAATTTGAGGACATTTTTGGCTGCTGCTCTTCTTCTTTGAGTGTGCTGCTAACAGCTACTTTTTAAATCTGCAGGTAGTGGACCACACACATGGCACATCATCAGGAGTCACACCTGTTCCATCCACGGCTCCATCATCGTGGCTGTCTTTTTTACACAGACATTAGTTCGGCGTTGTTACTACCTCTGCTGCTGGCTTTAAGGTGAGGCAACTCTTTCACCCTATTCTGCAATTGTACCTGCCTTGAACAGGCAGTGTAAAAGGGGACTTGAGTGAGAGCATGTGAGGGGAAGGGGGCTGCGCAGAATGTGCCAGAGAAGTGATTGACTGGTTGAGACAAGAGGATAAAAACTCCTGGCTCTGATTGGTTGTTTGGGTTCAGGCACAGTGGACTCTCTGGAAATTCCATTAGGAGCAGGTGAAGCCAGAGGAACCTGGCTTTTCCCCCCAGATTGTCTGCCTCATGTCCTCCTGTCAGGATATGGTGATCGTTTCAGCAAATACCATGATAAAAACTTTTTTGTAGAAGTTACCCATTGTGGCCACCTTGTATACATTTGGATAACAAATTTTGTCTTCAATGTTTGTTTGAGGATGTGTGTTGCTGAGGCCAGCATATTTGGGGTCAAAGTTCAATTTAATTGGACTTTGCAGAAAATTGCAACAGTGTTTGCCGCCATGTCTCGTGTAGCTACCTAAAGGTGAACACAAACCAGCACCGCCCTGTGTGGAGTGTCATTTGATGCACGTCAAATGCTGCCCCTAGCACACACTGCATGCGTTGTGCTGCAACTCTTAACAGATGACCATGCAAAGTTATTACTACTTTTACTGAAAGACCTGTATTTTCTCCACCTATTCATTAGTTTAAAATCTTGTGGGGACAATGCGTCTCTCCTCATCCATCCTTCGTTACAGACAAGACACAGCAACAGCTACACAGTTCTCTTTGCATCCATGGTGAGGAGAGGAGTTGAGCTGCCAGAGGAGCAGAGAAAAAGAGCTGCCACAGGAACTGGTATGAACAAGCAGAGAGCGAGTGAGGGAAAAATGCATTTAACTGTGGGGAAGGCGAAGCTGGAGACAGGACAGTGGTGTGAAGTGCCACAGGGTGGTGCGTCCAGGAGTGCCAATGTTCTTCTGGCCACTGCTGGTGTGGGGTTGTACATAGAAAATAATAGGGGTGCATTTTTTGAGGCGCAGCATTCGCTGTGTGTTCTGGCCTTAAGAGAGTGCAGTCCCTTACTCCATTGGAAATACATGTGATGGGATAATGCCCTTTTAAACACCAGCAATGAAATTTTGTTCAGTAACACTGCGCTCTGAGAACGCAGGGTTACTCGTGGTCCCTAAAGTCTCCAAAAGTAGATCAGGAGCTAGAGCCTTCAGCTATCAGGCTCCTCTCCTGTGGAATCATCTTCCTGTTACGGTCCGGGAGGCAGACACTGTCTCCACATTTAAGACTAGACTTAAGA
>NC_065525.1:5348043-5353893 GCF_006386435.1 Epinephelus moara
TCAGTTGCTCTTCCTGAGGTTTTCTACCGTTTTTTTCCCTGTTAAAGGGGTTTTTTTGGGGAGTTTTTCCTTATCCGCTGTGAGGGTCCTAAGGACAGAGGGATGTCGTATGCTGTAAAGCCCTGTGAGGCAAATTGTGATTTGTGATATTGGGCTTTATAAATAAAATTAATTGATTGATTGATTGACTTTCATGGTCCCCAGAGGATGAATCCCTCTGACTTTGGTGATCCCCTGACTTTTCATTGAGCAACACCAGCAGATGAAAGTTTTCACTCATCCAGTGAAATATCTCACTACGCATTGTTGGATTGGCCCAGAAGTTTTACACAGATATTCATGGTCCCCAGAGGATGTATCCTATTAACTTCAATGATCCCTTTAGGGATTTTTGGGAACTCAGGGGCATGGTTTTGGAAGAAATGTCTCAACAACTATTGGATGCATTGCCATGACATTTGGCACAGTCATTCTTATCTCTGGGTCTACTTCATTTGATACCCATAATGCGAATGGAGTAACATATAGTATAGCCATATTTTTAATATTTTGGTGGCATCTTAGCTCACTGAACTGCCAACTCAATCACATACACCACGCTTGACTTCACCACACCAAAGACTTAATGACTTGTAGCTGCTGTGGGAGTGTGACCTTGGAGACTGTTGAGAGAGTCCACCCTGCCACACACAAACAGTAATAGCGCTAACTATGAGCATCACATGACTTATGCTTCCTAACGGTTATCATTGGGTTTAACAAGAGTTGATCTGTGTTGGATGTTAGCACTCCTGCTGTGTTAACTTGTGCGAAGCGGGGAGACTCACGAGGAGAGCGGCTCCAGAGATGCTGGCAACATTAAGTTAGCTGATCCAGCAGATAGCCCGGACGTCCTGTTTCAATAGTACTTGGTACTGGATTATTTTGGTTGACACCATAAAGGTATCTAGTACTGATACCCAGTCCCATTCATCCATCATCAGGTCAGACTTTCAATTTGGTCAATGACCACATACCTGCAAACCTTACATTTAGTGCTAATTAAGTTGCTAAAATGTTAACTTGCCAACATGCTAAACTTATATGATAATGGTAAACATTACACCTGCTACTGACGCAAACATCTGCATGTTAGCATGCTGACATTAGCATATAGCTCAAAGCACTGCTGTGCCTAAATACAGCCTCACAGAGTCACTAGCAGGGCTGTAGACTTTTAGTCTTGTCAAAATGTATCTCATCCTACAGTTAGACTTTGACAGTTGCAGTGAAAACATGCAGGTCAATGGGCAATGCAGCCAAACATATGCATGTATGCATGTATCTTCAGCAAACTCTGCTTGTATTTACACTGGGGCCGGGACAATGTAGGCTATTCAAGGTTATTATCATGCTTTAGTACACCTGTGCCCATTTGTAACATGACCTTCAGTGACTTAATGCATTTAAACACAGGGTCAACAAACCCAAGTAGCACTCTTCACAGTGAAACCATATCTGTAACAAATCAACACAGTAAGGAACTATTATTGTTAAGAACATTTATTGCATCCATTATTGCAAGTCTCCCTCAACACACTTCTTTCTTCAACATCCATTAATAAGCTGCTGTTACAGTGAGACAAACAAAAATAAAAACAAAATCCTAAATAATGGCTTAACATTAAAATGACCAGTTATACATGGTGACTGAAGGTCACAAACTTCTGTCATTTCCCAAATGGAATCAGAGTGCTAACTAGCAGGGGCTAATGCAGTAAACAAAATTAAATGGATTACAAGAAAAAGAAAAAAATACTTTTCATCTCTTTACTTAAAGGTGTAATACACCCCCCTTCACAGTGACGTTGTTACAAGGAGATTAAAACCCATTTATTCTTGTTATTATTCAGTAAAACATGCACTGATTACAAGAAGTTAATAAACACAAATCAACAGATTGGATTTTTCATATACACTCACTGTAACAGCATAACAACATAACTGATGACTTGAGTAAGCTGACCAGTAACTGCATTAACAGTCATTTTTGTGTATGCATCTGATCTGTTACAGTGAAGGTTTCTCAATCAATATGATGAGATTAAAATGCTTAAAAATGGACAGGAGGAATGATGATGAGCTTCATTATAGCACATTTGGAATGTTAACTTAATGAAAGTAAGACATGTGACAACAAAATAAGAAAAGAAGCCAATCCCTGGGTGAGAAGAGAACACTCTGCAGAGGGTCTATAAGCCAGCTGAGATGTAAACTTGCCATTCCCTATGATATATTCTAGCATTAGAAACAACTATTTACCACTGATTTGGCTTTCAACCTGGTTTGTTTTAATGGGATTTTAGACTTTACCTGAAATCAAAAAACCAACAACAAAACATAACTGTGAGCCCTCTAGGCATTATATTTATATTAAAAATCTTTTGATGAAGAATAATGAAGCATAACCCCTCTAAATGTAAAGAGGCCTGCATAAGATACACGTTATAAAGTGCTTTGTGAACATAATAATATTTACAAAACTTGATTTTTAATTTTTTTTTTTTTTACTATGGCAACGTCACTATTTACAGAAAATGTACCCAGTGATTTGGCAAAAGAGACGCAGTCTAGTTTGCATTTGGTCACAATCACTATCATCCAACACTTATAGTTACAGGAAAATCCACCCAAAACAGAACTGGTAAAGCTGTACAATGTTCTTTTTAATTTTCTTAATCATGACTTTTGTTCATGATTTGGATTTTGTTCCCCTAATCCAGTTTTGTTTGTGAGCTGAAGTTCCAGTCACTGTCAGTTTTTGGTGGCATTGGGGTTGTTCTTTTTTTTTTTTTTTTTTTTTTTCTTCTCTCAACTAAGGCTGCAGAAAATGTACTCAGTGATTTGGT
Organism: Epinephelus moara; assembly: GCF_006386435.1. NCBI lineage: Eukaryota > Metazoa > Chordata > Actinopteri > Perciformes > Serranidae > Epinephelus > Epinephelus moara. Next base: position 5,350,932 of record NC_065525.1, read on the forward strand.
GAAAAGTTTAAGTTTCATTTGCATCTGGTCACAATCACCACAATCCAATGCTCAATAATAGGAAAATCACCCAAAAAAACAAACTGGTGAAAAAATCTGCACTATGTTATTTTGAACTTTGTTAATCATGACTTTTGTTCATGATTTGGATTTTGTTCTTCTTGTCCAGTTTTGTTTGTGAACTGAAGCTGTGGTTACTGTCAGTTTTTGCTAGCATAAAGGCAGTTAATGTTCAGTACAGTGACTGTATGGAAGTAAATAAATGCCAAAATAATGTGAATCTCATCTTGTATTTTGTCTGAATTTTACTGATACATCAGAGCAACTTAATTTTTGACTTTAATAATCCAAAATTAGCCGATTTTTTAAACTTGTATATAGTTGAGTATTGTGCTTATTTTGAGAGACAACGCATAACACGTCGTCAAAGTCTCACGCCCATGCCGCCCATGATCCCATCCTGCCGGCTGTCCAGGCAAGGCATAATAATTTCCACCTTGAAGAAGCAGTGTAAAAGGGGGCTATACTGTAAGTTCAGATAGATTGGTGTCAAAATCAATTTAGCTCAGATGCTTTCATAGTCAAAAGCAAAGCTGTAAAACAAGTAAAAACAGCATCTGCCCTACTTTTACAGCTGTCCTCAAATCCAGAGTCCATGCATGGACTGACCAAAATAGGCCTGTTCTGTAAGAGAGCGATAACATACAGTACTGAGTTCTGTTTCTGTGTGGATTTTCACTCCCCATCAAACATGTCTCATATAATCATCCTCATAAGTGTGAGAGTATTGATCTGGATCATATTCATTATGAAAACTCAGATAAGCTGATTTGGAATCCTTGAGGATTAGAAAGCCCACGTACATAACTCCCATCACTGTAAATAACTTTGGCACAAAGTCCAACAGTGTCAGATAAAACATTTATTTTTACCCTCAGCTGCCACCTACTGTTGTTCATGGATAAGTGAACCGTCCAGGTGGCAATGCTCGTCTTTGAGGGCCTTGTCACACAGTGAAAAAGTTAAGGTTGGGGTAAAAACCCACAATCAGTATATAGCAGATGTTTGGTCAGATGAAGGTCTGGGATCCCATTGAACGATGCATTATTGTTACTATTGTGGTCTGATGTTTTTTAGTCTTTCGTGTCCTTTCTTTTCAGTCCACATTTTTGGAAATTCAAGGGTCTGGCATTGCTTTATTTTGCTGGTGTATTTAACTTTGTGTTTCACACTCAGAAGAAAAAACTATTTTACACAGGAGCTCTTCGAACTACTGTTAATAGGGAAGTATCAGTCATTGTTGATATGTACACGTACAATGCCCTTATTTTCATTTATTGAGCTGACAGACGTCCTTCTTTTCTTTCCATCTCAGGTGATCTTTGTTCCTCACTGAAAACTTAAAGTCTGCTGTCTCTCTCAGTCGTCTGTGGTCAGTTGGCCACACCCTGAGGAGCCTCAGGTATGAGGGAGGAGAAGAAAGTTTTGAAGAAAACCCACGCTGTCCATATGACTGACACTCTGTGAGGAGGCACTAAAACTGCTGTCATTGATCCATCGTCAGCAGGTTCCTCCCCCTGTCTGTCAGCAAGCTCATCTACCTGAAAAAAAAAAGTAATTATACAAATGATTATTTATGGCAGTCGATTCTGAAAGTGTTTTATTGCTAAAGGATATACTTCATTCCATAGATCAACCTATAGTTGTTTATTGGGTCTACTTTAATTAGATTAATGAATTCCATTAGATTTTAGATTAGATTCTGTTACATTTAAACATTCATGCGTACATGCAGGTTAGAGACCAGGGGTCTCATTTTGAAAACAGAGCATAGGATCCATACTAAAAATCTATGTACAGACAAAAGCCAAGTATTGTGTGCACCAAAACAATATTTAACACAATGAGGCTTCCACCTCACCATCTGCATGGTCAATTTCCAGTCTCCAAAATGTTTGTAAGCATGGATAAACGTTTTCCATCAAGCCTATTTTTATAGATCACAACTTTTCCATAGGAAGCGGCGTATGCCTCTTTCAGGCATTGTTGTGTGTGTAGGAAATGTTTATAAATGAGACCCCAGACCTGAAACCAGATTGTCATGTCATCAGAGCACAGGCCTTGAACCACTAAGATATGAATTTGTGTAACAGAGTATATAAAACTTCAGTTAATTGGAGATGAATCAGAGGGACACATCTAAGATGTTTTCTTACTGGATTTGGGTTCCTGTTCTCGTTCTGCTGGACCTCAGGGGGCTGCAGGTGGTTGGGTCCTTGGACCTGCACTCGCCTTCTGAAGGGAAACCAACCAACAGTGTGTCTGTAGAGGAGAAAACAGCAGAGAAAATACATTTATATGAATGCAAACAAAGTCTTAGTGCTATGTAAACAGTTAAAAGTTCTGGGGTTAATATTATCCAACCGCTATAAACTAAAGACCATGAACTATCTTTTGAGGTAAACACTTCTATAAAAGATAAACTTGTAATGAGCCAAAGCTAAATTTCCTCCATTTGACTATTCATTATGAGGATGTTGTGTAGACTCTCAAACTCTGCACTTAATTGCTGTTGTATCAAACAAATAGCACTCTCTAATGGTTGGGTAATGGCTAGAAAAGTGTTTTTCCAGAATTATGATGTCACAGTGAAGCTGATCTTTGACCTTTTAGATACAACGTGTGTTGTGCCGTACAAGGATTTCTAACAAAGGCCTACACTTTATCCATAAACTTTTGGGGCCTACATGTAACAATCAAAGCCTGAGACCACATGTTGGCGCCCAAAAGAACAAAGGAATCATTCAACCCCCTTTCTCTGTGTGAATCAGCTGATTCAACCCCCAACACAGCACCCCAGCTGACCAGCAGAGGTCCCTTGAAATACACAGCTCCCATTGGGTGAAATCCGCCATGGCCAACCCCGCACCGATGACGTCACGCCGGGGTATATCATCACAAA
>NC_065525.1:5355063-5385857 GCF_006386435.1 Epinephelus moara
GCTGTAAGCTAATTTGATTATTATGCTTATGTAATAATTAATTAATCATTAATTAATTAATCAAATATTTTAATAATCCATAATTAATATTAATAATTATGAATTATTGCCAATTATCATATTTAGCTCCTCCTCTTCCCAACATTTGGTGCCCCGCGGTAAGCTAATTTGATTATTATGCTTATGTAATAATTAATTAATTAATCAAATATTTTAATAATCCATAATTAATATTAATAATTATGAATTATTGCCAATGATCATATTTAGCTCCTCCTCTTCCCAACACGTGTCATCACTTAATCATTTTATCCTATTAGACCTTTGTTTTCATAATTAGTGTATGAATTCTTGAGTTAAAGCCAAAAAATGTTTTGAGTGGTGACAGTGATCAAGCGGATGTTTGTGCCAAATTTGAGGAAACTCAAGGTTTTCTTGAGATTTTGTGTTCACGAGAGTAAGATGGATGCAAGGTCACAGTGACCTTTGACCACCAAAATCTAATCAATTCACTGTTGAGTCCTAGTGGATGCTTGTGCCAAATTTGAAAAATAATTCCCTCAAGATGTTCTTGAGATATCGCATTCACAAGAATGAGACAGACGTGGTCACAGTGACCTTGACCTTTGACCTATGCTTACCAAGTTGGATCACTTTATCTTTGAGTCAAAGTGGACGTTTGTACCAAATTTGAATAAATTCCCTCAAGGCGTTCTTGAGAGCTTTATTTTTGGTTTTGTATTGTAGTTTGTGTTTGTCTTTGTTGCAAACTGTTGGAAATGTAGAATAATTTCATCTGAATAAATGACTGTTTAAAAACTCTAAACTCTCACTCCCTTTCTCTTCTTTGCTTTCTCTTGACAAACACATTTCTACACCCACATTTCCTGGAATGCAATGTGATCTTTTATCATTTCTTTGGCTTTTATATAAATGTGTGTCATTCATGTATTACTGTAACAAATTCTAATCCATCTTTTTCTAAACCTATTTGATCCACGCCTGAGGAGTGGAATGTGTATGCATGTTTGTGTTGGGCTGAAGGGTTATGCAACAGCAAACAGAGTGTGAGACTGGAGCATGTGAAGTAAAGGAACAACATGGCCTAAACTGATGATAACAACAGAGCTCACGTGGACCAGGCTGTTAGATGGACTCTGACCATTTAACATTAACACATCTGAAACTGAGTTGTGACATAACCAGAAAACTGTTTAATTACAGTTACTATGGAATGCCATAAGAAATAATAAATGAGATCATCTGCATTTGCTGGAGCCAAAACATACCGAGACACATACAACCCCAGATGCCCAAATTCAGGACAAATAAATCCATTCAACAAGTGAAGAGAGCTTTCTTCAAACAAAATATATAAAATCTAGATAGCATTGCAAATGAATCAAAGTTCTGTTCATTTTAATTTTTCAGCTGAATATTTGTTAGGTGATTGGAATAAAAAATTATTAGGGGATGTCAGGAATCACATCCTGCTGCAATACACATGTGGAAAGTCAAACAAAAAAGCTGAGAAGGCTGACAGCTGAGAACATAATGTAGATTTCCAGTCACTGATAATCAAGTACCAAGATATGTAAAGCAGTCAGTTTTACAGCTCAACATTCTATAGGTATAAAAATACTTAATGCTCGAACTTAAGCTATGCAGTGTGGAATGTGCTGTCTGCAGTAATAATTCTTCCCTGGAGTTTGAACAGCACAGGGAAGTACAGTAAATGAACTGGAGCCTCAGGTCAGACTGTGGTTTGCTAAGATTTCCAGGTATGAGGAACCACCAGGTATTAGGTGTCAGTGTTGTCTTTACCCATGAAGCCATGTGTTTCAGATTTGTTTTTTGTAGTGATGTGGACTGTACATTTACTTTAGACAAGTCACACTCTCTGCAGCTCTTCTGGAGGAGTAGAAAGACCATTTTCAAGGTCCAAGTGGTTTACTCAAGGCATGCAAGGCAAATGCTATAAATGTTAGCCAAGTTAATACTTCTGAGTCTGACTTAATCGCTCTAAACATCTAGGTGGACACTTACTTGGAGCACACTTTGGACCCGATGGACCGCCTCAACAGAACATCACCAGCAGAAACACTGCTCATCGCTTTATACCTTTATTTTTGTTATTCTAGAAGAATTCCAATGTGGTATCTTCCAATTCAGGGCTCCAGGCTGCGACCAAATAGTCGCATTTTTTTTTTTACATATAACATAATTTGGCCACTTTTTAATAATAAACTAGAATATGTTTTGCACAGATTTCTAATCAATTGCACAATTCCACAAATGTTGACTTTTTCCTGACATCACAAGTAATGCATTGAACTCGGCAGGATTCACTTGTTTGCTTCTTTATGAAGCTTTGGTATAACAGGTTTCCAGGGTAAACATCCTGAAGGCTGGGCAATTTACATACACCTATACGCTGTCGTCAGGAAGTCAGTAATGCCTACCAGATATGCTACTATGCTCCTATTTCAAGTGATTTCATACCTATATTTCCAAATAAGCAGTGACGTATATGTCTGTTTAAAATCAAACACAGACAGGATTTAAAGGACTACTCAAACAACCCTGCCTCCTATCAGGGCCTTGAGTTGTTTTACATGAGTGAACTGAGTGTGTAAGTCACTCAAGCCACTACAGTGCAGTGACACATCTCAGCCAAGTTAGGTCGTCAGACTTAAAAAACATAAAGATTTACACTTGTCAAAGTAGAAAGTGACAGATTGAACTTACAGGTACATGATGAAGAGAGTGCTCATCACCAGCAGGAAGCGGGTCAGGTTAGAGTTGAAGTACACAATCATGAGCAGAACGCTAAATCTTGCGGCGGAGTACAACCAGTCCAGCCAATCACGCTCCATATCCTCCTCGTCCTCCATCACGGGCCCGCCCTGTGCGTTCATCCGCATGTTCTGGTTGGCCTCTCCGGGGTTGATGAAAGCGCCATCTTGCACTGGGTTCTGATTGGCTGGCAGGTTGTTGATGGGGTTCTGATTGGCTAAGGGGGCTGGGACAGGTACTTGGTGGGCTGGAACGGGAGGGTACTGGCCAATGGTTGTAGCTGGTGCAGAGGGGAAAGTGCCTGCTGCGGCCAATGCTGCATGACTGTTGGTGGAAAATTAGACAAACGTCAAGCGTATGAAAAACTAGCCGGACACCCTCAGCCATATAAGATAAAATAAATGAGAACTCACTATTGCATGTAATACTGTCTTGCGTAGACATGTTGGAGCCAGAGTAGCTGTTGAGGGCTGTACAGGGAGTAGGTGGGAAAGGCTGGTTGGGTCATCTGTGGCGCTCCAGGCCTGCAGGGAACAATGACAGATATCAGATTAGTATCTGTTAAACAATGTAAACTTCATCCAGTGATATTTAAGAGAAAGTGTACATTGGAATGACAATAAAAAAATATATATAATCCACTTTTTTATATATACATTACTTTCTATAGTTATAATTAAAGGCACTGCAGAATTATTTTTTTCTAACATATCTAATTAGGGTTTCTGCATCTGTTTAGGTTGAGACATCTTAAATGCAAATCAAGTGTGTTTCAATAATGGTTTGACATGCCCTCTTTCACTTCCCCTAAGCTCTTGATTATGTGGCCATATGCTGAGTGAGGATTTCAAAATAAAATGCACTCAATCACTCTTAAGCAGCCCTAATAATTCATTAGTGGTGTCACGATTCTCCAAATCCATGATTCGTGAAAGCTTTCGATTTTAAGGTAACAGTTCCATTCAGTTTTCGATTTTAGTATGGCGGCTATGTCACTGTTAGAATATCAAGTGTTGATTTGTAGAGATCAACAGCTCATTGGTTTTATGCCCTGAGAAATTGTCATTTACATTTTTATATTCTTCAGTCAAAAGATAGACTACATGGTATTAGGTGATTTAACTACCATATTTTTGGTGGTAATGTACCACAATTAATGCCATATGGTAAAATTTAAATAACCTATATAAAATGTAATAAATAACAATAACTTATTGCACCAGCCAATTGAAAAAACTGTTAAACACAAAACAACAGCCACTAGATGGCAGAGGGGTAGGTTACAATAACAGCTTGAGTTTCCTCACTTGCAAAAGCCACTTTCACTTTTACTTAAAGGGCACTGTGTAGGAATTTCTCCCATCTAGTGTTGAGATCATATATTGCATTCAAACGGATAGCGCACTCTAGCACCTCACTGTTTCAAACGCGTATTGCAACAACGGTAGCTGCTGTGTACCAAAAAGCTATGATAACATTGATGAAACCATGTCATCCGATACTTCATGGAGTATTCATCCAGGCTCCTACACAGACACACGATGCGAGTTGACAAACCCCCTCCTCACCATGCTGGCTGTGTTTACAATGTAGGACTGTTGGGGCGGGTGTAAATCAAAACAAACCAATCACGTCTTGTCTTTTGACAACTGACTAGTGTTGTCACGATACCAAAATCTTTGTTTCGGTACCAATACCAATATGAATTTCGATACTTTTCGATACTCTTCGGTACTTTTCCTAAGGAAAAGTCCTTTTGGATACAAACCTTTAGAACAATAAATAGTAGGGGTGTAACGGTACCAAAAAAATCATGGTTCGGTAAGTACCTCGGTACGGACGTCACGGTTTGGTAACTCAAATGTTCCACCAAGTTTGTGTTGTCTCGTGTTGTCTCCCTTTGCGAGGCAGACTTTCTCTTGTCTTTTTTCACATACGCCAGCTGCGGATGTTGATACAGGTGTTGTCATACACACCACTTGCGCAATCTGTGCTCCAATAGGAACAAGGAAGGCGTTTGTGTGCATAAATGAATTAAATAAATGAATGAATTGAATCAATTTAAAAAGTACCGGTATTTTCCAAATGCAGTATAGTACAGTTTGGAATACTCTAGTACCACGGTACTATTTTAGTACCGGTATACCGTGCAACACTACAACTGACTAGCCTCCTTGCTGCTGCTTTTCGTCACGTGTACACATAATACATGTTGATGTTTTCAACATTATAAAGATTTAGGAGACAGAATCCTCCATCTTTTCCAAAACCACTGAATTGCCCAAGCTGGAGATCCCACAAAGATTATACTGGCCAGTCTAAAGTTTAACTGCAATTTTAACATTCTCACTGGTGTGTATACATATCTAATTTCTTTCAGTTTTTATAGAAAAGATATCCTGAACACATCCTTATTGCCAAAAAAATGTGCTGTCTGTTGATGCCAGTAAGACTAAATACAGTTCAGCGGACACATAATTTGTTGCATTATGACTTACACTGCAGCAGTAGGCCATGAAGGCATTCCTGATGGAGACACTGGGGAGTGTGCATGAGCGGAAGCAGCAGCAGCTGAAGCTGAAGAGTTCTGCCTCCTCTGCCTCAGCTCTGGTGTGCTTGGAGTCTGGACTGTGGAGGAGGAGCTGCTGGAACTGGCTGCCATGGGCCTCGGACTAGAGGGACATGGCTGTTCTGTCTGTTTGGTCTGCAAAGGCAAGAGGAGTTTGAACTTCTGTCACTAGGCACTACAGCAAAGCCACTGTAATAAGACAAGCCTGTAGGGGTGTGTTTAATTATCTAGGATGAACAACACCTTGGAAGTTTTGTAGTATTAGTTGAGGCAGAGCAGGGCATTTCAAAGGGTAGTGAAACTAAAGTGAGTTATCTTTAGCTGTATGTTTGATCTCTAAGCTGTGGATGAGTTGTAGAAGATGACAGCTGAAGTGAAACAGTTCCACTTCACAGTAGGATGGTAATGAGGGAGGAGGTGAGGAAGTGCTCCTTCAAGTCTCAGAACTAAAACCTGCCTTTGAGCTTGATATGTCTCAGTATACTGGAGCTCCTTTAAAATCCCACAAAAACCTATGTATGCTGTTGAAATTATGAAAACGGAAACATCTGTTGAGTTTGACAGTTTGACCACAGTTCATGAGTGGTAATAGACCTGACTGACAGCTGTGTTAGAGACTCCTCTGCTCTGACTGGTTGTTTTCCTTCAGCCATAGTGGATTCTAACATGTGCGATTAGAAGCAAAATGAGGGAGGAGGAGGAGGAGGAACATGACTTGTTTTCACAGATTATTTATCTCATCCCTCATCCCTGTCAGGATATAGTCATCAATCAAATATGACAAAAGTTATATTTTTATAAAAGTTACTGACTGTAGAGGAGACAAACACAACTTCCCACTCGAAAAAGTACTTTGTGAAAACACTGTGAAAAACTGAATATGAGTAACCTCTTCATCCCTCACCTTAGGTCTGGCTCCAAGGGGTCCTTGGGGTGGATTCCTAAAAGCACACACCAGGTGCAGTGTGGGAATGGAGTCAGTCTGAGAAAGTGGACATAAATGCCTGTATTATAAACATGGTAAAACACACTGATACATTCAAGCCTTTACATTAAACAGAATTAAGCCTATTAAACATTAGTATGAGCACCAACTGTCTCTACCACCATGAAAAACAACTGACAATAAACACAAGCCTCACATAAACCACACAACAGGGCCGTGAGAAAAAAAACAGGGACTGTATGTCCTTCATTTACCTAGCAACAACAAATTCCAGAGGCCTGTACTACGAAGACGGATTTGGGGTTAGCGAGGTAACTTTGGGGTTGATTCTGGGTTTTCAGTACTATGAAGCTGGTTCACTTTTTCCTGGGATAAATCCCTGTGGTAACTTAAAGTGAACACCTAACCTGCTCCAGAGCAGGTTGTCCTGATATAGACAAAAGTCTACTAAGAGTGACAGGCAAGAAGAGTATGTATTTTATAGGTCAGAAGAATCATTTTATTTTTTTAAGGCTTTCTATTTCCACTCTGGTTTTAAAACAGATCGACCTTCTAACAAATGGAGAGATCGTTTGCGACAATAAACACATAATGAGGATTTTTAGCTACATTTTTAATTGTGCAAATTTTATTTTATCCTCAGTGATAGCTGACAGTGTAGCTGACTTTATGAGAAACCTGTGAGAGGTAACTAGAAACTAGAATCACCGCCCTGTGGTTGTATGCCTCCACGCACCAGTCAAGTTTCTCTTCCAGTTTACAACCACGTCTGTGAAAACAGTGATGCATCACACACATCTTCCTCCAGCAGCACAGAAGATCTATACAATGAACACAGTTTCAAGGTGGACACCCAAGATGAATGTCACCTATTAAGTATCTGACCAAACATAACCCTTCTGTTCCTGAGATATGACGCTGATTAATGTCCAGAAAAGTGTTTTATGCAGAACATCATGATGTCACGTTTTATTTTGTCATAATTAGCATATGAATTCTTGAGTTATGGCCAAAAATATGTTTTGTCAGGTCACACTGTCCTTGACCTTCAACCACAAAATTCTAATCAGTATATTCTGTTTGTGTCAAATCTTGTGAGTCTTGTGACAAATTCCCTTTAGGTGTTTCTGAGATATCGTGTTCACGAGACTGTGACAGACAAGGTCACAATGACCTTGATCCTTGACCACCAAAATCTAATCAGTTCATCAAGTCCAAGAGAATGTTGTGCCAAATATGAAGAAATTCCCTCAAGGTGTTCTTGAGATTTTGCGTTCACGAGAATGAAACACATGCAAGGTCAAAGTGACCTTGACCTATGACCCTTGACCCCCAAAATCTAATCAGTTCATCCTTGAGTCCAAGTAAATGTTTGTGCCAAATTTAAGGAAATTCCCGAGGCGTTCCTGAGATATTGCGTTCACAATGGTGAGACAGACAAAGTCGACAGTGACCTTTACCTTTGACCACCAAAACCTAATCAATTTATCATTGAGCCCAATTGAACATTTGAAAAAATTCCCTCGAGGTGTTCTTGAGATATCATGGTCACAAGAGTGGGATAGACAGACGCCGCTAGCGGGCAGGCATAATATAAACCAAAGATTATATTTCATTAGTAAAATTAGTCCATATACTGTTAATTGGCTCCCTTCATTATAAATGTGACATTTCAGTCAGACAGACCTCATCAGTCTTTGAACTACTTTTCCAAGCTTTACTTTAGTAGCAGAAACATTTTGACATTTCTTCTACATGTAACATATTCAGAGTAGTTATCATCCAACTGAAAAACAAAAAATACTTACACTATTCTTAAGTCATATATTTAATAAAACCTACAGCCTCGCCTATAGCCTTGGCTTACTTTTATTTTTTGGAAATTATTCTAGTGTTTCTACATGTTCTTATTCTATTGTAAGATTATAGGCCATCATTTAAGCATCACTCGAATGAATATGACTTTCTTCCGTCCCATAAACAGAACATTCATAAATTAGTATCACTCTTTCATCTCATATCATATTAAGTACGTCATTCATGGTTCTGATGATGTTGCTTACAAATAAAAACCTTGCCTCTTTTACATGAATGTACTTGTACTACCGGTTATCCAGACAGCCAATGTTAGGGTTAGAGAAGCCTGTTAACAAAACAATACCCTGAGTATGTTGAACTTGCTTTGAGCTACAGGCCTCCGATCAGGCTGATGCACAAATATTTTTACAGTTTACCTCAATGTTATTACCTCACAGCTCCATAGAAACCTCTTTACATATTATTTATCCACAAAATAGTGGAGAATGGAATAGAATCAAAACAGTTTGGTTCTGGATACTCTGAGTCAGCAACTCTGAGATAGGTCCATCCAGTCTGAGGATAGTAAGCTTTCTAAAGATGGTGATTGGTTTACACACCTCTACGCACAGAGCTCTAAACAGAGGCAAACACAACAGGTGGTGAGGTTGATGTCCTCTTTGAGGATTCTGGATGATTTTTGTCTCATAGCTCTCCAGCAATATGAGCCTCAACTGGGATTTGCACACAATAACCAAGAACCAGACACATGAAATATTTTACCGTACTGGTTTAATACAGCACAACAGTCCTTTGACAGGTCATGAAGATCCTTTTGCCGCTATTTATTATCAAAAAGGGTGGTGAGAGAAAAGTATTTTGGATCCAGCCTACCTAGCCAGTACAACAGCATGAAAGCAAATCAACATAATTTCAATTACTAATTTCAGGTTTTGCAACGAGTACATGTTAAACTTTACTGACATGAAGGTCTAGAAAAAAATCTATTTAAGTCAGCAAAATATTAATTATACAGTCCACTGTCACAGTGTTAATTTCGTTGACGAAAACTATGACGAAAAATTTTCGTCAACGACCTCTTCAATTACAAAAACAAGATGATGATGGGCCAAATAGATCTTGATAATAAAGATGAAATCTATGTTTCATTTTTGTTGATGAGATGCGATGAAAATGTTAGTGGTTATCTATCAGACATTTAAAGCTGAGAATGGCTGTACTTGCAATTATCTTCAAATGCTGCAAGAAGGACAGGCTGGTAAACTCCGGTAAATAGTCTGCGCCAGGATGTTTCACTAGCCCGGAGCAGCAGTACATAATCAGCTGTGTATGTCTGACTGTGGATGGTGGAGCTGTTGAATGGATTTGTGGAGTTTGGTGGCTGTCAGCAGTTAGTGCTGCTCGTTAGCCACTGAGCGGCAGCGAGCAAGCAGCCACCGACCACCGCAATTTCCAGCTGATCTCCGCAGGACTGCACTCTGTCCAGACTTAAGAAGGTTTGTGGTTTGATGCTGTCTGACAGGCAGGTAGGAGGCTCAGTTATCTGTGAGTGTAGCTGTGCTGTAAGTAAACAGTCTGAACTCAGATCAGTTTTCTCTGACAACTGAAAGCTTAGTTTTAATCACCAACTCTGTGAGAAGACACAAGTTTAAACCTCCAGACTAACATGATGCAGATTCAGAATCCAGGCTTTAATGAAGGTATTTCTCTGCTTCTTAACAGCAAGATGGATAAGTCAGAGTTTACAATGAACCTGGGTACAAGCCCTAGTTGTCTCAGATTAGTTATTTGTGGTATCAAAGTTTCTGAGAGCATAAATAGAGAGATGTTGAGCTTTTCAAATGATGATCAGTAAGTGTGTGTGCTCGTAAATCACCCCTTAAACCTGTCAAACACTGCTGGAGAAATTACAGTTTGTAAGTGTGTAGAATTATTTGTAATTGTAGAAAAGAAATTGTCTAAATTACATTTTTTATACAACTTGTCACCTTGATTCTAATGTCTGATCCCTGAACTAGCCTCACTGGATCAGTTTGAAGATAAAAAAAATATAGAAAACTTCATGACTAAAAGTTAACTAAAATGTCATGAATTTTCATCGACTAAAACTATGAAGGACAAAAATGACTAAAATGTGACTTAAACTAGTAAAGCATTTTCATCTCAAGACTAAGACTAAAAACTGTCAAGAATAACACTGATCACAAATCACAAACTTCCCTCAGTGGGCTTTACAATCTACACAGCACACAAGCCCTCTGTCCTTGGATGCAATTTTGATAAGGAAAGACTTTTGCAAGCACAGCCATGTGTACTTGGAAACAGACAAACATATACTCACACATACCTGTCTGAAGAGATCTTTAATGTGCAGATGATCAGGTAGCAGTTTACCAGCATAGATGAGTCTCTGCTCACTCACAGCCTACAGAAAAAAAGACAGGTGGGTTTATCTTTTGAGATAAAGTAACTTCAGTGACTAACAAATTATGACTTGATTTGGGTGATGTTTCTGCAGATGGGAAACAACCTTCAGGAATTTTTCAATGTCAGTGATGGTTGAACTGACTTTCTGGGGCAAAAAAAAAAAAAAAAATTGAAATCATTTTTTTACCCCAAAGCAACAGCTTTTTTCAGTTGTTGTCAATAAGTAGAGAGTGTGTGCAGCAACAAGTGGCTGCTGAGAGAAAAAGCACTGCTCCTGAACCTTTCAGAGAGTGCTCTTTTTTTTTTTTTTGCAAGAAAGCACGTAATAAATTGAGATTCTCATTTGTTGGCATGTGTGTATTTATATGTTCGAGGGTGGTATGTAAGTAATGGTAACACAACACAGATGTTTGTACGTATGAACTGATCTAAGGTTTCAAGGTTCCCTTCTCTCATTTTCTATGCATGTATGACTAAACTGTGTATTATATATTTCCATTTTCCATGCAAAGCATGTTTTTATCTCTGGGTTTAAAACACACTATACAAATATATTTTATAATTGTCTCAATTATGTCTTCATGTATTATATTTTGATATTACCTGCACTGCCAAATTTAATTAATACTTATGACTGTTATTTCTGCTAAAGCACTTGGCTCATTTTCCAGACTTGATCAGAAATCATTAACTTTACTCTCCCACCTTGGACCAACATATTTGAGAGCCTACAGCCTGACCCCACCTCATATGTACACTTTGCATCGACATCCTCTCCTCTCTACTGAAGCATAGATCCTCCTCTGTTCATCTGTCCTCTGTCATCTCAGCAGCAGTTTCGGTGTACACTGTGCTGTTTAACCTGTAGTCTCTAAGGAGGATGAAACTTGGCTGCTGGATGATTAGGGTTTCAGTCACTTAGCTGACTGTCCTATTTAAGTCAAAGCAGCTCATTCTGTCATTCAATTTTTTATATATTATCATCAGACAGCTCCACAGTCCAAGCCTTGTGTCTACAAAAATTAGTAATTAGGGATGCCCACTGTTGGATTTTATGCTGATATCCGATATGCCGATATATAACGACTTAATTGCCCAATCAATAACCAATACCAATATATCCACTTTTCCCCCACCTAATATTAGTAATAATTAAGTTTCTTCTGTATGAATTAACATCATAACATGCATGCATAGTCTTAACAGTCATAGTCATTTCCCTATAAATTAATACCCGGTGGGTACAGTTAATCTTTATAACATTCCTACACACTGCCTGTTTTCGGGAAGTCACCTACTGTAAGTTAACGCCTTCAAAAGTTCCTGATACTTGTGCAGGTTTGTTGTGAGCACACACAAACAGAGTCAGACATTAACAGGCTGACAGCTGTTAACTGGTGTCAGCCCTCTTGTCTCACTCAGCTGGTTCGTGCCATCACATTCCAGAGCACAGCCTCGAGATGCTTGTCACACGAGCTAACTAACGTTAGTTCCGCCAACGTTAGCTAGCTGCTAACTTAACGTACGTTATCCGCCTCACAATTACTCACCGGTTCGGTTGCGTAAACAGTCGACAAATGTGTTTTTAGGTCCTTTACAGTCCAGTGTAGATAGACCCCTTCGACGGCTTGGTCCTCCTGAGCCTGGTTGGGCGTTTTTATAAGGAGAGAAATAGTCTCTCGTTGGGAATCTCCCACATCCATTTTTTACTCTTTCACTAAGTGTACTCTCGGTCTTTGGACGATACAATTACTTAATATGTTACCACTACTGTAAATACCAAAAGTTCTCCTGGTACAATTTATCAGTGAATAGGTGAAAACGACGCAACCTGTTTCGTTGACTGAGTAACTCGCTAAACTCGGCTGAATCTCAAAGTGTCTTTGTGCTGGCTGTCATACGGGACTTTAGAGAGAGGAAGGGTTGTTTCCAAACACACTGTGGCCGCTCCTGATTGGTTACAGTCCGCGTGTGCTCAGACGTGGAGGACTTTAAGCAGTCGCTCTGTGAGCATGCGCAAATAAACCAAAGATCGTTTATGTATAGATCACACACTCTAGTGCTATTTTGCCAGCTACCCCAAAATAAACGTTAAATACAGACTAGCTCGTAGACAGTGAATCTATAAGTAAAAGCGAATGAGCCAAAATATTATTTATTTGTCAGTTTAAAATGAAAAAAGATAGATGTCGGCAAATTAGTTCCTACTTTTTTTTGTAGTTAGACGTTTGTTGCTCCTGAAAACGTAGACAGAGTGAGTGGTCTTTTTTTTTCTTTGTACTCTCTGACAGCAAGACGGTTTTTTTGACAGCTGAACTTCTTTTTATCCACCGAAGTTGCATCAGACGCGTTCCATCAGCTGTTAATCGACCTGAAAATGATTCCAACGATGTTATTCTGTAGCCTAGCTGTGTAATTGTAAACACAAAAATAAAGTACTATTATAATTATACTTGGATAACAAACTGACAAGACTGGATGTCAAACGCTCAAGTTCTGGATGGTGAAAATATGACACTCCACATAACCATAGTAGTTTGTCTAGAGTAATTTTTTGGGTGACTACGCCTGTTTTCAGAATTCATACATGTCATTCCTATGATCTAAAACAGTAAAAAAAAAAAAAACTTGTTAACATAAATAACTCTTTCCAAATCCAAAAACAAGATTACTGAAACTCAAACTTGCGATGTCATAGGGTAAAAGGTCTAGAAATGCTTCATAGGCAATGAGTGGTGAAAGATGTTTTGGATGACACTGAGAACACCCAGGGTAGTGGTCTGAGTATATGGGCACATGTTCTGTTTCAGGGCTGAGAACATTACAAAACAATTAAGCTCATTTGGGAAGAAAAAGAAAAACATTTTGCAAGTCTACGAAATCAGGCTACCATTCACTGTCTATGGAGCTGCTAGAGACTTTGCTCTCTGACTTTGAGAGAGAAAGGCTCATGTTCACAAATATTCATTGAACTTTCCTAGGCCATGGAAATAACATAATTTAATTGTGTCATACTCACTACAGTATTTTAATAGCAACATGTCAAAACATTGACCCAAGTGAAAGTACAATTACTCCCATGAAAAAAATGACTCAAGTGAAAGTAAAAGTAAAAAAAAAAACCTGTCTGCTTAATAAATTACTTATTTAGTTACCTTCCATTTTAATATTTTTTATGGCGTGCTCAGTGCAAAATAAAAAAATAAAAAAAACACACTTGTTAAAAAAAACTTTTTCTTTTAATCTTTATTTTTCTATGAAGCAGAGCAGGTAGGCTAACAAACAAGGATAGCATACAGTTGAGACATGAACAATCTCTCTGTCTGTCTCTCCTCTCCATCTCTTCCTCCTTACCCCTCTCTTCCTGATTATTACATTAAAGATTAACATTAGACATGAAAAATTAACATAACTTCACCTACAGAATGTGTATCATACTTCAAAGAGCTTGCTGGGGTTAGTTGTTTTTTTTTTTAAAGCGGAGATCTGTGTTTTTCAGGAGGCACAGCAAGCACTTAATCATGTAAGGGAATGTTCTTTACTTATCAGAGGAAGCCGGTGATTGGGGTCTGATTTTATTTTATTTATTATTATTATTATTATTATTATTATTATTCTGACCCTCCCCAANTATTATTATTATTATTATTATTATTATTATTCTGACCCTCCCCAAAGCTATAAACAGTTTTTATTGATCCTCCCTGAGTTATTGTCGGAAAATGCATGACCCTCTCTCCAACATAAATTAGTTATCATTACCATCAGGAATTTTTTTTAAAAAAATCCAATGATAATTTCTATTTTTTACAGTTTTGGGCTACAATAAATGGTGTAATTTTGGCAGTTTTTAAAGAAAACATGCCTTCCAACTGAGTACAGTAAAATAAATACAAAATGCAGCCATTTAAATATTTATGCCCCCCCTGAAGCTATAATAATAATTATAATAATAATAATAATGTTTAAAAAAAAAAAAAAAAAAAACACAAGTCCTTCCCCCTGCTTAAAAAAGTATCTGACATACCTCCCCCTTTTTGCACCACCCCTCCTCCCTTTTAAATAACAAACAGTCTCTAAGTGTTTTAAATTTTGGTAGAAAATGTGTGGCTAAATGTGGTCAGCAATTGTTGCTTGAAACTGGCTTTTGCTCTGGGATTTGCTCCATCATCATGGCATTGTGGTCAAAAGACAGGTGGTGCTTCTTTTTCTTCCAGGCATCCACAGTAGAGCTGCTTCTCCTGCACTGTCCCCTGCTACACTCTCATTTAGAGCAGACTAGATGGACCAAAAGTATATATGGCAAATGTAGTGAAGTAAAAAAGTAGATTTCTGGCTCAAAAATATACTCAAGCAAAAAAGTAGAAGTACAGTTTAAAAAAAAGGAATATTAAAAGTTGGCTATTTGTTTACCTATTGATGAGGGTGATGTCTGTGGAGTCTGATAGAAAACATCATTCTACTGGAATAGCAAATGTTATTGCCCCCTTTAGAGACACACACTCATACACAGTCTTTTTCATATACCATAAAACTTCAGTTGAATGCCCAGTCCCCTTAACTAAATGCCTATCTCAATTAGATGTGTGGTCTAGTTGCCAAGCAGGTAATTTTTATTATAGAAGTTATTTGGAGGGGCGGCACGGTGGAGTAGTGGTTAGCACTGTCGCCTCACAGTGAGAGGGTTCCTGGTTCGATCCCGTGGGAGCCCTTCTGTGCGGAGTTTGCATGTTCTCCCCGTGTCAGCGTGGGTTCTCTCCGGGTACTCAGGCTTCCTCCCACAGTCCAAAGACATGCAGATTGGGGATAGGTTAATTGCCGACTCTAAATTGTCCATAGGTGTGAATGTGAGTGTTTGTCTCTACATCTGCAATAGTCTGGCGACCTGTCTAGAGTTTACCCTGCCTCTCGCCCCAATCTGGGATAGGCTGGGATAGGCTCCAGCTGGGATAGGCTCCAGGGATAGGCTCCAGCCTGGGATAGGCTCCAGGGATAGGCTCCAGCTGGGATAGGCTCCAGGGATAGGCTCCAGCCTGGAATAGGCTCCAGCCTGGATGGAAGTTATTTGGATGCAGTGACGGACTCAGGAAGGGCACGATAAGGAAAAAAGGGCACCTACTGCATGACATGGGGACAAGAGGGCAGACAAAAGGGCACATCCGCTTGTTTTCATCATTCAAGAGGGCAGCTGATAGGGCACATCCTCTCATTATCGCCACTCAAGAGGGCACTTTAGTGCGGCGTTTTCGACCGAGGCGGCCCCCCTGAGTCCATCAGTGTTTGGAGGTATAAAACCGGCTTGTTGGCTACCTCAAATGATGTGTCCATTCCTCAATTACCCTGTAACTTATTCATACTCATTTCGTCCGTAAGGGTCCTCAGAGCAAAAGAATCAAAAGGGTTTTTCATAAAAAATAATCCAAATTGGGAGTATTGTTTTAACAGGATAAAGTGATGTTGTGTCCGTATGCCGGGTGCTATAATCCTCAAGTGCCTTAACTCAATGTGCTGTCTGTTGGAGCTAGATCAAATGAATGATTCATAATTGATATATTATCCGAAGCCTAATTTTTAAACAAGTAATATTCATGATGGTTTAAATAAACATTTGATTGTATTCCCCATCTTTGCTGAGCAACTGTTTTTGTGTGAAAGGAATTAAAGGCCTGCCCCATGTAGATGCCTGTCCCAAATATAAGCCTGTTGATTTCAGGGATTTAAGCAAATAATAGCCCAGGCTATTAATTGAAGTTTTATAGTAAGCATAGTACTTAGCAGTTATTTTTCATTTGTTCTGTAAGTCTGTGAAACATGTTAATATCAACAATCAAGTTGAGCTAAAGTAACTAATTGTTGTGCCACAAATTTAAAGGTCTAGTGTGTAGGATTTCGTGGCATCTAGTGGTGAGGCTGCAGATCACAACCAACTGAAATTTCTCCCGTGTGCCAAGCATACAGGAGAACTATTGTGTCTGATGCGAAAATGCAAATGGCCCTATCCAGAGCCAGTGTTTGGTTTGTCCGTTCTGGGATCCTGTAGAAACAACATGGCGGACTCCGCAGAAAAGGATCCACTTGTTATGTAGCTAAACAACTCATTCTAAGGTAACATGGACACATTGGGTCTCATTCATGAAACATAAGCGGAACAAATTTGTGTTTAAACTGTTCACAGAAGGAAATGTATGGGTAGTTCGGCATCCATAAACATGTTAGTAGCTCCAATCTTTTCATAGTTATTAACAAAATCTTTACCTACTTCTGGCTGCTCATAGTGTTCACAGAGTTAACGGTATCCGTTAGATTGTAATATTACATTCTATTTCTGCCAGTACATACCCGTAAATTCTACACACTGGACCACTGAAGGAAAAAAAAACATTGTGGTGCACATATTTGTCAAACATTACAAATCATTTTGATAAACAATTGTCTTTACAATCAATAATGGCTACAGTTTTGTATATGCTCCCTTCAGTGATTTCCATTTGCAGAACTTCTAAAATGTGTACATCGTTAAGATGTTAAATTTAAGGGCCAGAAGATGGCAATTACAGAATCTAATCATACATTAATTACAGGATTAGATGATCATCAAAGTGAAAATGTCAAGATGTTAGTGAATAATCAGTTGTAGTTCAGTATCAGTATACTGGTCTGAAGGAGACATTTCACTGGCAGTAGAAGGTGAGCACGTTTTCCTGATTTCCTCTGACCATCAAAATTGGAGGTCTCAGATCATGTGACAAGAAGTCCAGCCACGCCAGGTAGAGAGTATTGGGACACACTCCTCTCCTCCCCACTGGCATGGTTCTGTCAGGAGACATACAGGGTCACAGTATGACTACTTATAATGATTTAAAAGCATCTACGTACGATCCCTTTTAAAGGTAAAGTGATGGAAGGCTTTAAAAAAATGACAGACAAGGCAACCATTGAGAGCCATTCAGGGTTGTGGTTAGCATGGCATGTAATTATCCAGCCACTCCCAGCATTGTCTACCTTCTAATAGAGTAGCACTCCCATGACCTTTAATGAAGAATTACTGTACTTACATAACAATCAGAGCAGCTTCTCTGGAGTAATCCTGCAGGACCTCATTTAGACGAATCTGACGAAGAGACTGGATCACACAAAAAGTTTTACAATTTTAGTTGAGGAAGACAGGAAAAAAGTGGTGTGGGTTGATCAGTTCTTTTTCCTAAATATGCACCGATCAGCAAAAACATTTAATGGGTCCTGGAAACCTTGGGTTCTGGCATTTATGTGGACATCATGTGACGTGCTCCACCCACCCCAACAATGATGTCGAATGAGTACCCCCCTCATGGCAACAGCACTCCCCTAAAGCCTGGTTCACAAACGTGATTCAACGTGATTTTGACGTCGCAGAGGATCTTGAGAGCCACCTTCGGTTGGAAGTGAGTCTGCAGATAGTCTGTCACGACAAGTCCTTACTGTATGTGTGAACAAGCCTATGAGCAAGTCGCCCCCTCGTCTGTGAATGGGACTGGATATCTGGCATGCTAGAAAACTGGAGAAGTCTGACAAATGTGACGAGGACAAGCAGGGTTGCCAGGTCCGCTTATTAGCCACGACTTTGGGCTTGTTTTGTTGTAAAGTCGCTTACAAATATTGGTAGTCGCGGGTTGCGTTTTTTTGGGCTTGTTTCTAAAGTGGAGTTGCTTATTTGGGCTTGCTCTCTAAATGCCGCCTTTCTCTAAATATATCTGTCGCTTCTTTTGGGCTTGTTTCCATAGCCCTGGTTGTTTGTTTCTCTCCCAAGATCTGGCAACACCGACAAGCAACAACAACAATGGCGGCATCCACAGGATCATGGGGAGCGCGTTGTGTTTGGACCCAGGCCCTGGAAGCAGATCTGATTCAACACTGGGAAGAATATCCATGCCTTTACGATGTGTCATCTCCAAGTTAAAAAACGTAGTTTGGTGACGTCACTGCGTTATCTGGGGCTCTGACGGCGAGGGCTCGGTGGAGAAATCTTGTGGTGTGCACACACAAGTCGTAACGCAGTTACTCCTGATGAGAGAAACACACGTCGCCAGGTATGAACACTCAAAAGATTATGATAGTCTCCTCAACGCAAAATCAGGGTGAAAATCATGTAATGTGAACTAGCCTTAAGGCAGTGCCCCCCCAGCAGAACAATGCACCATTCTACACTGGTCTCTGGTACTGAGGCACCCTTTGAGTCCTGTTGTTTGTGAGGTGGGGCATGTCCCAAAAATGCTTGATCTGATTGGAATCTGGGAAAACTGGAGGCCAGGTTGATGCCTTGAGCTCTTTTGGGCCACTTTCACTTTTGGCCGCGCCGAGTCAAGCCATGCTGGCCTGATATGCAATTCCATTATCAGTTTAGAAGCGCTGTGCCAGGCTGAGCTGCACCAGAGATGGACCTTCTCAGGAGTACGTCCAAAAGCCAGGCCGCCCACCCTCAATCTGGTGGCGGTGACATCTCGCCGACTGCAACCAATCCTTGGCAACCCTGCTTCTCCACTTCAAACAAGCATGTGTGTTGCAACACTGAACTCACCTCTGTCTGCAGAAGACCAGAGAGAAAGATGTTTTTAGAGGTCTCTGTGTGTTCAGCTCTTAGTATTTCTGTAGCTTCTAACTAAATCTCTGTGGTTTGAAGTTTAGTTTCTGTTACTTGCAAATCAGCCCACTGCTTTTAAACGGCATCACTCAAGACAAGCTATCATTGGTTACAAACACACCTTCAAGCGGGTAGCCCTGCTGTAATGGAAATGCAAATTCCTGCTGTGCTGGGCTGATGGCCCAAACCAAGCCAAGCAAAGCCAAGCTAGCACATGACTGTTGAAAAGTATTTGTCATGTCCCTTGGGCCATTCCTGGGCAGTTTTTGCATTAAGGATTGCTGTTATCATAAGGAGAGAGTGGGGGTTACGATGTTTTGGTGGGTGGAGTTAGGCTTGTGCCGATTTCTGGTTTAACCAGTTCGGTCCGGTTTAAGAGCTCCACCCGGTTTAATTCACGTCAACCGGATAAACCGGAGGAGAGAATTAAAAAAAAAAAAGCTTTTCACATCGGCAGCGTGTCAAGGGACTATATTCAACTTATCTTGCATTGTAACATGCATTATGACAACTTAATAAGGTTTATGTTTGTTTATAAATGAAGTGGAGGAGCCTACAAGTGTTTTGTTTAGTTTGTCTCAGAGGCTTCAGAGGGACTCCGCAGCTCCGCTCCACTCCGCTCAGCTGTCTGCTGCTGCTGCTGCCAGAGATCAAATTTCATTGGGGGCGGGGAAAAGTGAGTGGAGTCAGCAGTCATTCAGTTTGTTGCCCTAGTAACCCGTTTCCACTTAAGAAGTTCCTGGTACTATAGGCCCGTTTCCACTGAATAAGTTCCTGGTACATTTGGGGGGCAGGAACTACTACAGGAACGTCCTCTCGTTCGGCCTTCTCAACCGCCGTGTCTCCAGTGAGAGAGCGGAGTATGAGGAAGGTTCCTGTAAAGTTACGGGCTGCCTCTGGATGTGACGTAATCATCCTGTAAAGTTACGGGCTGCCTCTGGATGTGACGTAATCATTGTGCGACCATTTTGACCGGGGCGACGTAGGGATGCCGTTAGCCGATAGCGGTGTCTGTAATAACTCACTAAATGGCCCGTGAAAAAAATATTTTTTTTAGTGGATGTCTTAGTTACAACATGATTGAGCTAACTAGAGTAGTTTCATGTCGTATCCGACAATGGGAGGCTTTTAACAGATGACGTCCTGATGTTAGCTTTGCTGCTGCTGTTAGCTGTCCCTGTCAGCTGATGCTTTCTAGACATCGTGATTTCCCAAAACTGAATAAATACCACACATAGCAACACAAAACTGCTTTGCTAGCTCAATCATGTTGTAACTAAGATATCCGCTGGAAAGAATAATTTTTTCACGGGCCATTTAGTGAGTTTTTTTACATGGCGGCGAAAGCTATATGAACGAGCTAATCCTTGTCTGCTGAGTTTTAAAAATGCCGGCTATTTTGTTGCTTTCTGTTGACGTCACATCCCTCCTTGAGTATATCCAATCAGCACCAAGTAAACCCCAAGCCCCACCCAGGAGTCTTTCGGGGCCGTTCTGAGTACCTACTCCGAGGCAGGGACTTGTTTAGCCCCCGTAAAAGTTCCGGAACTCTGTCCCTCGGGGGTGGTTCCTGCAGTGGAGACACGCACCAACGGCCCCGGCCCCATAAAATTACCCCGAAGTTCCTGCGGTGGAAACGGTCCTTATTTGGGGGGCTGGAACTACTACAGGAACGTCCTCTCGCTCGGCCCTCTTAACCACTGTATCTCCACTGAGAGAGTGGAGTTGGAGGAAGGTTCCTTGGTGTCCTTCTGCGTCTTCTTCTTCTTGTGTAACCTTGTGTGTATTGGCGGTTAACACAGCCACCTAGTGGATTGGAAGCGCATTACACCTATAATGGGCTTTTATTGGGAAAAATAGCTCAAATGCGACCCCCAGTGGTAAAATTAGGTATATAATTCGATATATCGGTTCGGTTAGATATTTGGCTTTAAATCAAACCGGTTGGAAAATTTTCAAACCGGCACAAGCCTAGGTGGAGTGTGTCCTATGGTATCCACTAAATGCCAGGACTCAAGGCCCTTAGCAGAACATTGCATTATAATGAGATGATCAACCACTTCACCTGTCAGCAGTTTTAATGTTGTGGCTGATCGGTCTACTTGCTGTATCCAGAGGTGTGTGATTTAGTGTGCATCGGTATGAAAATGCTTCTGTGTGTTTGTCAGACCTTGGTCTTGTTCCTCTCTAAATCCTGGTCAGTGATGATCCATGGCTCCTCCTGCTGTCTCAGTGGCCCAGAATCACAGTGCTGTTTGGGATTTGTATCCAACTTGAAGCGACCCACCATGTTCTCAAACTGATGAATGCTGGAGCGTACAGAGACAAACACGGGAATCATGGGTAATTACAGAAAGTAACTGTTAAAGCAATTCAAGTTTGGTCATTCTTTTTACTACAATGCTTGTTTGTTTGTTTTTTTTTGTTTGTTTTTTTTTTTTACTTAACTCCCCCTTATTATTTTTGCTGTGAAGCACATTTGGGAGCTGATCCATCATGAAACCTAAAATACTCTGTTTCACAGCAACTATGAGAAAGACACGGATGCTTGGTTTACATTTAGTACAGCAACATGCACAGGATTTTAGGAAATCCATTTCAGTGATGGTAATGACTTTCATCAGTATCACAGAAGCTTAGAGAATTGTTCAACTGCATGGGATGTTTGTGCTCTCATCTATTTTTTTGATCCTCAAATCAAAGCACTCTAAATGAATAATGTGCAAATCAAGTGTAAACATGAAGGCCCGAGGGAAAAATGAGCCACTACCAGTTAACACACAATGGGTCTCATTCATGAAAAGTTAGTAAATCTGTGTGTAGATTTGCACATAAAAGCCTACTCTACTAAAAACCTACTCCGGATTCAGGAACACCGCAGGAAACTCAGATTTGATTTGTAAACACGTGTGTATGATCATGAATGCCAATCCATCGTAAAGTGACAGCGCGCTCCAGGTAATCAGCAATTAGCATAAATCCCCGCCCATGAATAGCCAATGACAATGGAGGTGTAGGTGCATCCAGTCGACCTGTCAGTCATGGCGCAAACAAAGAAAGAGAAGCTCACAGTCCCAACTATCTGCTGCAGACAAGCGCATCGCTGGCATAATAAGGGAGACCTCTCTGTCAGGAATTATTCCTGACGGAGACAGTGACATGCCTCCACTGGAGTCAACATCAAACCCAGACGGTAAGGTGTTGTACCATAATACATTCTGAAAACCATCACTGATAGCGTAGTGGTCACCAAACAAACAGAAGATTCATTTGTGGGGTTTTGAATGAAGTGTGAATGGGAAACCAGAGATGTTTTGTGCGTAATGGATAAACATCATTCAACATGTAGAAAGAACGTGTAATCTATTGAGTCAATTTACATAGATAATTCACAATCATGAACCTAATCTGGATCTTAAACCTGCTAATTGCCAACTAATTTAACTAAATGTGTTATATTTTGTCATGTTTAGATTACGTGTTTCAAAGGCATCTGTGTATTGCGTACATAACAGAGCGCAATACGAATTAAAATTTGTAATTTCCAATAGTGACAAGCAATATTTATGTGCTTTACTAAATTTAGAATACACAAGCAAAAATATTGATGAATGCGGACATGCACGTAAATTTCCGTCTGTGAACAGTTTACACACAAATTCCTTCTGCTCACGTTTCATGAATGAGACCCAATGAGCCTGGAGCTGTGCAGGCCTCTGGCATTCAGTTGGTAAACTCAGCTGGGGTTGCCTGGATCACGTGTCATTGCAAAATGATAGCTCTGTTTCCCTGTTGTTTGTGCTTTGCTTCATTCTCAAAGACATACTTTAGTAGCCTTACCTCCCAGGCTGGGGGTTCTGGTGGATGTCAGGAAGTACTTCAACATCATGAAAGCCAAGGCGGAATTTCTTGATCAGTGCCAACACCCTGGAAAGATAATATAAATCTGTTATGTACAATAAAGTTTTCAGTTTTTTCACAGAATCTTGTACTTGCTGTAAACCACAACAATCAGGGATGTTGTGATGTCGTGATTGCAGCAGTTAACATGAATTTTTGAGGGGTTTTTTCTACTGCAAAACACACCTGCAGAATCCTGAAACATGTGGAC
The DNA here is from genome assembly GCF_006386435.1 of Epinephelus moara. Taxonomy (NCBI): domain Eukaryota; kingdom Metazoa; phylum Chordata; class Actinopteri; order Perciformes; family Serranidae; genus Epinephelus; species Epinephelus moara. Next base: position 5,378,348 of record NC_065525.1, read on the forward strand.
AAAAGACAAGACAAATCACCATGACAGAGGCTGTTGCATCCACATCTATTACTCTAACTGCTAAGATTATCAAGGTGATTTAGACTGAATAGCCACAGTGATTGGTAACATTAAGGTAGTATAAATCACAGTTATAGAGGCCTGTTTGCATGATAAACTGTGTGTGTGTGTGTGTGTGTGTGTGTGTGTGTGTGTGTGCGCGCGCGTGTGCGTGCGTGCGTGCGTGCGTGTGCGTGCGTGCGTGCCTGCATGATAGAGAAAAAGTTCAGGAATTGAGGAGTCTCAAATTAAGTGTTTAAACATGGTGTGACAGTTAATCATGGCTGACATTTTCAGTGTGTCTCAATCGCGTACTTCTGTACTAAACACTTAAAAGTGCACTAAATGTGTTAACACTGCATAGTACGGGAAAATGCAGTGCACTACTGGCACACTCAAAACGGTCCAAAAGTATAGTATGGAATGATGGACACTTCGCACCCTCAGTGGTCGCCCTCTTTGTGATGTAGTGGAAGCTACATAACAAACTTTCCATCTTTTGACATGGTTGGGGATAACAAGGAGCCTGTTAGTTATAAATGTTTTTTGCACTAAGTACCAATACTGTTGTCTAACAGAAGCCATTAGTAATGTTTGTTGGGTCTGTAATGATTTGGTAACGTGAGTGCTAGCATTTGCTAGCTAGCTAACTTGCTCCTATAGCTAAGGCAGCACATTTCTAATCAGCACTGATGTTGTGGCATAAGTTTGGTTTGTGTGTGGGTGGAGATGGTGGTCAAATGTTGGTGATAATGCTCCACCGTTGGTTTGCAAATCGCTGTTTAACAAGAAGCTTAAGAAGAAGAAGAGGCAGTTAAAAAAAAGCCATTGTCATTTCCAGTAGCTGCAAAATGGCAGTGCATGATTTGAGACACTACCCTAAATAGCACACCACGCAAGAAGTACGTACATGTACATTGAAGTGTACTAATGGATGTATGCCATTGGAGACACACAGTTTGACTTGTCTTGGCTGGAAAAGCTGCTGAATGTGTAAACAGGCAATGGTTCATTAAGATATTACACATCTCACCTGTTTCTGGTTTTAATATATCAAAGTTGTTTTTACAGCTTGTTTATGTCACTTCCAAGTGGCCACACTCATTGCAGGTTTTACTGTGCAAAAGCCAAAAACAGCCATATTCCCGATATTTTTAATGCCATTATCTCAATGTCTTGATTAAAAACATTAAAACATTAAAAAAAAAGTTGGAGACACAGCTGTTCTCGAGCCATCTGGAGCCATCATTAATGTTGTTAGTTACACCTGTGGCTTTCTCTCTACAGTACTTCCTGCCACGCTAATCAAAATGACTGCTGGGTCTTTGATAACTGGATAATTCATTATTTCATTCATTTCACTTTATTCTTACACCTTTTTGGCAAAAGTGCCAAAGAAATCAGGATAAAGTGTGTACAGCCCACAGCAATCTGAAGTAAGTGCTTACTCCTCTCTCTGCTCCTCCTTCCTCTCTGTGTCTCCGCCCACAAACACTCGGACCTTACATTTGGCCCAGCGCTTCCTCCGAGTCAGCAGGTAGGGCAGCAGCAGGGTCAGACCTGGTAAACCACACACACACACACATGCAGTGATAAGGGTACCTGTCATAATGATCTTGATAGAAGAAAAGAAGGTGATAGATAGAGATGAGGTGAGTTGAGGTGGAGAGATGATCAGACCTCCGTCATCAGACAGCCAGTACACATCGATGGTCTTCTTCCCTTGTTTTTTTTGGAACACTGTACTAGGCTGAGGCTCTGGTTCAGTGGAGACAGAAGCTGCAAACAATTTTGTATACAAAACAAATAGTTATATTTTATATTCTAATGACATCAGTATATAGGATTTCTGGGTATTTAAATGGTATGTTTGGAATTGTCCACCCTGACCCTATCTTCTCATATTTTTGTGTCTAAGTGACAGAATGAGAGAGAAGAGACAATTTTTGAAAATGGTCAAGTATTGAGTGCGCCCACTGCAGCTGGCAGCAGCATAAATGGCTGTAATGTAACCATTTGGGGCTAAAAAATCTTATTTTTGCTACTGACAGGCTCAGGTTAATATTTTAAGTGTCTGACAACATAATGGAACAAATCCCTACAGATGTTGACCTCTTTATTAAAGAGTAAGATCCTTTTTGTTTAACCTGAAACAGCCCTGAAATCCCCATTGCCAATTCCACCGGACTCCATTTAAATCAATAAGTCATTTTATCACCATACAACACACTTTATTCAAAGTTGACAAAAAAACCCCTCACAAAAACCATCTGGACTCATCTCTCCACTGTTCCAACAATCACCAACTTTGGTTTGATTGAAATAAACCCATAATTCACCCAGTAAGATGCTTAAATATGCTAGCTCTGTACACACTAAAATGACTGATTATTTGAATGGAGTCTGTTGAGTTTGGCAATGGTAATGTAGTCATGAGCCTTTCAGCAGCAAAAACAAGTACTTTTAGTGGACATAAATTGACATTGCGAACACTCCCGGAGTGGTTACATTGCAGCCTGTACTGGCCCATTTTCAAAAATTGTTTTTCCCCATCAGTCACTTAAGCTCCGTTTCCACCAAGCAGTTTGGTACGGTTCAGTTCAGTACACAATTTTTCTGCTTCCGCTGTGAAAAGTTGTGGAGGTACCAATGGAACCATTCCTAACCATCCCACTTTTGGTCACCCCCTCTGTTGGGGTACCTAGCACACAGATCTGGTACTAAAAGATGGAGCTGTGAACACTGCAGTCTGTTGATTGGTCAATGGCAGATGGTCACTCTGCTCAGGGCTGAGTTGTGGCTGGTTTTGAGGGTTATGTAACCATTGTTTATACTGTGGCAAGTATACATATATCAGTAAACTGTAAATGAAAGGATTTTTTGCTGCCTCTTGCAGGAGCTGAGACATACACTTTTAGTAATGAATGGGTCACCATCGAGCATCGTTCCTGTGGGCTATGACAACACTAAACCCCTGGGCTTGCTGGAGGAGGACTAAATGCATGAACCAGCTATTTTTAAATATCCCATTAGAGAGATTCTCACTGCACCCTGTTCTATTTTATCCTAAAATGTCAGTGTGCAGCCCTATTCTGTGGACAATATATGAGGTGCAGACTTCTATTGGTGTCACCTGTGACATGCTAAATGGACCCAGGGTTTAGGTACCATGTCTGAAGGGTAACTTTTGGCTCCAAAGGTACCATACTTAAAGTGTTTGGTGAAAACGGGGCTTTTTCGTAATTGTTAAACATTTACCCTTTAGTGCAAGTTACAGCTTATTTTTTTCCACATTGAAGGGAACTCAGGCCAATTTCACTCAAGCGTTTTTATTGCCATGATAAAAGTAACAATAAAAGTAATAGCTTGCATTTTTAAAGCGCCTTTGATTGGACCTAAGAATGCTACATATATGGAGGCTGACAAAAAACAAATACTCTTGAAGAAATGAATGCTGATATGATCACGCATATACATACATGTAGTCCTTGTTTGAATGCGGGAAGGGGCAGAGATGGTGTTTAGACTCTCTTGTCCTCCATCAAAGCTGAGATTAACTGAAACAGCAAGAGAGGAATTTGCGTGTATTGTGTATTCACTCGCAGTCAGTGACTGAAATGATGATGGATGAATGTAGACAGCTAGTCCCACCATGCCCCTTGTTAACAGAGTTCATTGAGGGTGCAAAATTAATTTACTCTCAGAGTGCTTCACTCTCATTTGAAATAAGGCTCTCACCAAATGATTGAGGCGGATAAGAGACGTCCAGGCCGTCCTTCATTCTCAGCATGCATACACCATACTGAAGGTCAAAGGCATCACTGAAACACATGTTCGACAACTTTGTTCCAAAGACATGATTGTCAATGCTTATAACAATGGCACAACAATGTATGCGCGCGCGCACACACACACACACACACACACACACACACACACACACACACACACACACACACACACACTATGCGGTTTCCTGTACTCACTGCAGTATTCCTATGTAGTTGTGTGCAGCCTGAGGTGTGTCACTGTGGTAGTCTTTCTTGAAACCCATCAGCAGAACATTTGGCTTAATACGACCCAAACCTGCCCCCTGGTCGACAGTCAACAACATGGGAAGAAGAAGAGATAGATCAGGACTCTTGTCACAGTTATCCCTCTTCCACCAACTTTAGCTCTGGTTCTTCAAGTGGTTCTGTTCATGATTCCTGGAACCTTGGTGCTACCTCGTGAACCAGTTTGCGTTTCCACCAGTTTTGAGCCGTACCATTTACACTGAGGATGTGTCAATAGAGGGCATTGCACAATGCAAAGCGGAAGTAAACAATTTTTGAACCTTTGTTCTGTTAATAAAGATATCCAAAAAACAAGCATGGGACAACTATTAATGAGACCATTGCATGGTCTTTGAGGATTTCCCATTTGAGCTCTCCATTGTTGCCTTCTCCATCTTCTCCTTCCAGTCTGTAGAATGTGACACACCAGCTGACATTGTCATGGTTCGCATTTCAGGTCAGGGAAAACCTGCTTCTTTTCGATTCCAGCTAGGAACCAACTTTTGCAGGTTCTTCTGCACAAATTTATTTTTGGTCGTAATGCTCTGAACAGTTCACAATAAGGTGCTGAACAGGAACGGAAATGGTTCCATGTTGGTGGAAAAGGGGCAAAAGCATGTCCACCTTCCTCAGGTTCTCTTCAAGGCATCTAACACTGACAATGCTGGATAGCCTATCTCACATAGCTGATTACCAACTGCTTTGTTAAGTCTGGCTTTAATCCATTTGGGAACTTGCCCACATGAGGCACGTCATTGCCACATGTTAAGCAGCTGGAACAGGAATGTTGTCGACATGGAATTTTGTTTTTGTTTTTTTATTTTTAAAATCTACTATAATGAGTAATAACATATGATTAACCTTTTTATGGTCATACTTGGTTAATGTAATAATTCAGATTGTGGAAATACCAAGCGGCAACCTCTGGGGCTGAAAAATTAAGCCAATGCAAGGTACCAGAAACTGCAGTTCCTCTGACAGCCGCTTCAGGATGGCTCCAAGAGTGAGTCATTCCCCACTGATCCCCCCATCTTAAAATACCCAACTGTACAACAGAAAAAAACATGTTTGCAGCCTGGTACAAAAAAACATTTACCATAACAACTGAACTCAGCATGAACTCAAGCTAGGCCCCAGCAGAGTTCATTTGATGGAGACGGTTCATTAGAATCAAAGAGCAGAGGTATAATTCTGACCTGTAGCAACATGTTCACTCCTGGGCGTAGCTCTGTAGCCACTACACCACTGTAGAATGACTTGACTTTCCGTTGGTTCAACCAGGTAACATGACTGTCTCTGCTCACCTTTTCCACTACTGATGGGGAAGGACCAGCCTTACAGACAGAGGGTGGAATGGATCATGATTTCAGTGACAGCTCAAACATTAATGTTTCCAAATTTGAATTTGAAAGTTTATTCTTGCGTTTTTACTAAATCAAAAATGAAATCTTCATTGGGTGGTGTGTATGATTGTGCATGTTGGGTTGTACTCACAGTGACTACATTACCACACATCATGAGACTGAGATTCTTTGTGAAACAGGCTGCGAGATCCACCAGAGCTGGACGACTGCTTGGAGGACCTGTTAGCACCAAACACTGGGGTCTGAAAGGTGAGTACATCAGAGTTGGATGCTGAAGTTTAGTGCAGAGCCCCTGCAGACACATGAACACCTTTGTTCTTCAATAAATGGCACTGTCTCTATGAGCCATTCATTGTTTTTACTGGTGACATAAATGAGACTGATGAGGTCTTGGACAGGATCTTGACCAGGGGTGTAGCACCAAATTCTAGGCCGTGTGCATAATAATCTCATTAAATCCTGCTACTTCCATCAATGAAATATGATCAAAATCCAATCAGCTGTGTCTTTTCCTGACCTAGAACGGCTTATTCACGCTGTTGTAATCTCATACCTTGACTACTGTAATGCACTTTTTATATGCCTCAGTAAATCTTCAGTTGCTTGGCTTCAAAAAGTGCATAATGCTGCAGCTCGTACTATAAGTGGGACAATCTTAGGTCACATATCACCCCAATTCTCGCCTCCCTCCATTGGTTGCCAGTTAACTTCACAGTTGATTTCAAGATTCTTTTAATAACTTTAAAGCTCAACATGGTTTAGCCCCCAGTTATATAGCTGAGCTTCTGGCTACCTATGCTCCAAGTCATGACCTGAGATCCTCAAGCCTACCCTCACTAGTCACCCCCAGATCAAGATTGGTAACTAAAGTTTTGTAATTTTCTGCCTGAGGAGATTAGGCTGGCTTGCACATCACCTGTTTTTAAATCATTGCTTTAAACAGAAGAAGCTTTCCCTTTTAATGCCTGATTTGTACTTTTGTGATTTGTAGTTTTTCCTTTTGTTCTGTTTTTGCTTCTGTACACACTATTTTTTTGAGCTATTAACATTTTTGTTGTATTGTTAGTGTTGTCTTATTTTCATGCACTTTGTGAAGCACTTTGTATCCTTGTTTAGATAAGTGCTTTACATGTTATTATTGTTATTATTATTATTATTATTATTATTATAGTCTCTTCTGTTTTTGATTAATTTCTCTCTCTCACACCTTTTGAATTTTTTTTTTTTTGTACAAATTCAGTTTGGTTTCCTTCCCTTTCCTTTCTTTTCTACTTTTGGAACCCTGATGTTTACGGAAACCATTTTGTGCTTTAAGGAGGGTAAGGGGCCGATATTAATGTCTTAAGACTTTTCTGCCTGAATTTGAGGTGGATCTGGTCAACTTGCTAGGAGGAGTACACTAAAATATAAAACATATCGTTTCCTGTCAGTAGGCGGCGCTATAACTATCACTAAACAGTGGCATGTAGCTATGTTCAGGCCATGGCTCTTATCAAACATGAGGTTTGATGGAGTTTTGACCATGTGCAGTTGAGTTACAAACCACTTCCTGTTTCATGGCAAAACATGGAAATTTGATGTTTTACCATGACGAAGAGTCAAAAGCATCACAAATTAACATTGCCATTGGATGATAGTGCCTTAATTTGAAAAAAAAAAAAAAAAAGGTTTACAAAAAGCCCTAAAAATGGAAAGTAAATTCAGAATGGCTGATTTCCTGTTGAGTTTAGGGTATAGAGTTGCTCCAGGGATGATATTTTTCTGTAGGCCATTGTAGAAGTTAGTGTCGCTCTGGTTCTCTCATCAAAAAGCCTAAGGGATTTTTCCATTGGATTTAGGATTATTGCAGAAAATAAGCTCTGTGGCAAACTAATATTTATGGTACTTACATGTTTTGTTCAGCAAGATAATCTTCACAAATAAACACCTCTTTTATGATTTCTTGAAGCCCCAGTACAATTGCCAGAAGTAAAAAGCTAAAATGAGCCTATAAATGAGCTACACTGCAGTCACATTATTTACAGTTTTTTTCAGTCGCTAACAAGCGTTTGT
>NC_065525.1:5386357-5415792 GCF_006386435.1 Epinephelus moara
AGAGTACTTCAGCCCCCCCGCCATCACGGTGAAAACACTGGTCGCTCTTCCCGACGGCGATCCCAGCGTCACCACGCTCCGGTGAGGTCTCCCAAAGGCCGGCCCCCTTCCAAAATCACCGACTGGACTGTGGCAACTCTCCAAAAAACACTCCGTGACAAAAGCATCCCCTTCCATCGCACCGACAATAAAGCAAAACTTTTTAATCTCCTCATGTCCGCCTGTCATGGCCGCCGCTCCGCCGGCTCCAGCCCGCTTCCGCACGACGTCACCACGCACACCCCGATGACGCGCCGTGACGGCCCCACTCCAGCTAAAGGGACAGTCCGCCTGCATCCTCAGGTCATGCAGCCAACATCTCAGCAACAAAGGCAAGGACGTCGACCTTCGAGACCAAGAATCACCACAGCTCCTGGCACATCTCCTACATCGGATGAAGCACGTGGCGCCGAAATTCCTGGACTTCTCACATCATGTCCAGGTTTTCCCCAACACCAGCCGTCCATTCCCATATGGGCCGATGGCCCCTTTAATCCCACCCTCCAGCACCAGCAACAACAGCAGCTGACCACGGCTGAGGTTTCTGGCCATGGGCCGCCAGTGCCCTCCACAGCCCACCTACAGCTTTTACAGCAGCCGGCCTTAGCTGGGAATTCTAGCACCGGGATGCTAGCACCCCCCACTGCTGCATCACAATACACCCTACAGCCAGCTTTCTCCGGGGTTTCTGGCACCGGGATGCCAGCACCCCCCACAGCCGTATCACAGTACACCCAGCAGTCGGCCTTCTCCGGGGTGTCTGGCACCGGGATGCCAGCACCCCCTGCCGCTGCATCACAATACACCCAGCAGCCAGCTTTCTCTGGGGTTCCTGGCACCGGGATGCCAGCACCCCCCGCAGCCGTATCACAGTACACCCAGCAGCCGGCTCTCTTTGGGGTTTCTGGCACCGGGATGCCAGCACCCCCCGCCGCTGCACCACAGTACACCCAGCAACCGGTTTTCCCTGGGGTTTCTGGCACCGGGATGCCAGCAACCCCCGCGGAGCACTACCAACAAGCTGCACTTCATCACAGCTTTCTCCCTCAACCCATCCCAGCCCAGCAGGCAACCACCCATTTTACTCTGTCCACAGCCATTCCTCCCACTCGTCATCTTGGCGCTCCAGTTTCCCGTCCTTCTCCGGTTCCAGCACACTTACGCAGACAAATCATTGACGGTAATTATATAGATCTGGCTCTTCTCCTCTTGCCATCCTTGCACCAACCACCTGGCGACAGGTGTCTTGAAGACCTTGGAGGTTGCCTCCACCTGAAGGGGAAGCAGTCCAACCGTTCCAGAGAACTCACACCAACTGAGTTCGCATATGCCTTCTCTCTTTATAGAGATGTCCTGTGCTTGCTCTTCCCTGGCCGTCGCCAAGAACTGGACGACTATATGTCAAATATCCTTAACCTGGCCCTATACCACATTCACTTCGCTTCCGAAGCCGCAGCTCGTCTCAATCAATTCAACGAAGCTACTTATTGGGGCACTCTTGACACAGAACTGAATTGCCGCATCTTCGCTGCCCGCGCGGCCGTGACTTGCTCCCTGTGTGGTGCCCCATCTCATCCAGCTTCCTCCTGCTCCGTTCCAACCCGTGTAGAACCTCGTCCTAGCCAGCCAAGAGCGTCTGCTCTCTCCCGCTTGTCATCAGCAGCCCCGCCGCCACCCTTTCTTCCGACGCCTGCATCATCCACCCTTTCCGTCAACCTTCCGGTCACCAAGGGCATCGACACTAAGGGCAGACCCATCATGCATCAAAAGGGTCGTTCCATCTGCAACAACTTCAACGACGCAGGTTGCAACATGTCGCAGTGCCGCTACCTCCATGTTTGCTCCTACTGCGGAGGCGGACACGCCCGTCCAGCATGCCCTCACAACCCAACTTCACTTAAACCAGGTGAGTACCTATCGACACCTATAAACATCCCTGCCTTAGCCATGGCACTTCGCAATCACTCAGATCCAGCTTTCGTGGACTTCCTTGTAAATGGTTTCAGGAACGGTTTTCACCCCGGTCTAGCCGTACTACCATCCTTGTCGTTCGAATGCAAGAACCTGCAGTCTGCCACAAACGAACCAGAGACGGTCGACCGCTTGCTTGCCAAGGAAGTCAGTGACGGTTTCATGATCGGTCCATTTGCGCATCCTCCCTTTCCGGATTTCCGTATCAGCCCCCTTGGCATCGCAACTAGAAAGTATTCAGGAAAGAAACGCATAATCGTCGATCTTTCGGCTCCCCATGGCAGCACCATTCCCAGCATCAATAGCTTAATTCCAAGCGAAGACTTCTCCCTCCACTACACCACCATCAACCACGCCATTGCCCTCATCAAACTCGCTGGCAGGGGATCATGGCTTTCGAAGGCAGACATCACAAGCGCCTTCAAAGTTCTCCCCATTCACCCAGACTTCTGGCGATTCTTCGGCGTCCGCTGGCGCGGTGCGTACTACTTCGCAGTCAGGCTCACCTGTGGTTGCAAAAGCAGCCCCAAAATCTTTGACACCTTGTCAGAAGCCCTTTGCTGGATCTTGTCCAACAACCACGGCATTCCATTCATCGTCCATCTCCTAGACGATTTCCTCGTCATTACCCCCAATTCATCACCACCAGCTTCTGGCCTGGTCACCCTGACCTCAGTCTTTTCCGACCTAGGGGTTCCACTGTCAGTGGAGAAAACTGAAGGCCCCTCTACTTCCCTTGAGTTCCTCGGAATCACGCTGGACACCAATTTGTTTCAGGCCTCTCTCCCCGTTGAGAAGCTAAACCGCATCAGTCTCCTGATATCCAATTTCCTCCTTGCTCCTCGCTGCACCAAATGCCAAATGCTCTCCCTTTTGGGTCACCTCAACTACGCCATGCGTATCATTCCCCAGGGGCGGGCGTTCATCTCTCACCTGTTGTCGATCGCTTCTTCTGTGCCATCTCTTCTGGCCTTCATTTCCCTGGACGGTTCAAGCCGTGCCGAGCTCCGCCTTTGGCTTCACCTGCTCGCAAATTGGAATGGGATCACCTTCTTTTATGATGATCACCTGACCCATCCGCAGGACATCCATCTCATGATGATCACCTGACCCATCCGCAGGACATCCATCTCTTCACCGATGCTGCTCCCTCAACCGGTTTTGGGGGCTTCTATAATGGAAAGTGGTTTGCAGCAAAATGGCCCCCGGAGGTCTCCAACGAATGCCAGATCGCTTCCTCAGCTCTATTCGAAATTTACCCCATCGTAGCTGCTGCCGTTCTGTGGGGCCATGAATGGTCTCGCAAGTCCATCCTCATACATACCTCGCCGTCGTCGACATCATAAATAAAGGCCGCTCCAGCTCTCCATCCATCATGCCGTTCATGCGCCGCCTAGTCTGGCATTCCGTTACCCATCAATACATTCTCCGTGCAGCCCATGTTCCAGGTCACTCCAATGCCATCGCTGACTCTCTCTCTCGTTTCTCATTTCAGAAGTTCAGAAGCTTGGCTCCTCATGCAGATGCCCATCCAACACCAGTTCCTCCATATTCAGCATTGACATTCAATCTGTAAATCCTGGCCTTATACCTCTGATAGTCGAAGCTCAGAACTCCATAATCAACAGCCTATCACCTGCAACCTTAAAATCGTACTTGACAGCTTGGAAACAATTCCGTCACTTCCACAACTTGTATCACATTGCCTTCCCATCGTTCAGCCTTGTCACCTTGACTAGCTTCATCACCCATGCCCATTCCGTCATGGCCATCACAGCTCATACCATCAAGGTGTATCTTAGCGGCATCAGCTTCTTTTGCAAGCTTATAACAGGCAGTCCAAGCCTAGCCTCCAATCACCCGCAAATTACTGCTCTCTTTAAAGGACTCATACGCCAAGAACCAGCTAAGATCCCTCGCCGTCTCCCCCTTACATCCGACTTGCTGTTAGCTTGCATCCATACCATCCGCTCTGGATACTGCACTTACCACATCGCACCAACCTTAGAAGCCATGTTTCTGCTTGCCTTCTTTGGTTTCCTCCAATGCTCAGAATTCACCTCCTCGACCATCCACTTTGACCCACGCCGCCATGCCTGCATTTCAGATTTGTCCCAATTCTCCAACGACGCCATGGTCTTCTACATCAAGCAAAGTAAAACCAACCAATCCGGTCATCCTACACCAGTCTTCTACTTCAACGTACCATCACCGCTGAATTCATTCGAAACCTTGACCAGTTATTTGTTCTTCCGAAAGTCTCAAAGCGCTTCATCCACAGATCCACTCTTTGTCTCGGAAGTCGGAAAAGTCATCACTCGATTCTGGTTCCAACATCACCTCCGCCACGTACTCTCCTTATCCGGTGTTTCCCCTTTGCAGTACTCAGGTCATTCATTCAGGATCGGAGCTGCCACTTCAGCCTCCCGCAATGGCGTCCCAGAACACCTCATTAAAATCATGGGTCGTTGGTCTTCTCAAACATATCATCATTACATCCATTCAGACCTCAAAGATCTCAGATCTGCTCAAACCCTTCTTAATAAGTAACCAGAGGTTTTTGGGGGTCCGTCGTTGCCCGGGTGCTGCAGCGGATTCCTTAAGCCTCCCCACAACGCTTCACCGGCCGAAGAGCGACGCTTCGCAGTTTTGTGTTGTCTAGTTTAGTTTAGTTTCATTCGTTATTCAATAAATCATTCTACGCATTACTTTGAAGGTGTGGTCCTTGCTAGTGAATTGGAGCTTTCCTAGTGAGTTTCAGGAGCAGGACCACACCTCAAACACACCTCAAACACACCCCTTCCATTCCCTATAAATGCCAACCTAACCTGCTCTTCCCCTTTGCTCCCTTCTTCTGCGGCCCCTCCCACCCACCCCATTCTTTCTCCCTGTTCTCCTCTCCTTCCTCTCCTTCCTAGGGTCCTGAGGGGGTCCGTCGTTGCCCGGGTGCTGGGACAGTCTATGGCTCCCAGAGACTTTTTTTAAGTGTGGAGATGTTACATGTCATATGTCCAAATAATAATAATAATAATACACATGGCAATTTCAACAGGGTCCTTGCAACTGTCTGTGCTTGGGCCCTAAGTAATGAGCTTTTAAGGCGCTGTTAGGTGGATTTTGTTACCTTTGAACGGAGCCAGGCTAACTGTTTCCCCTGTTTTAAGCCTTTATGCTAAGCTTAGCAAACTGTCTCCTGTATGTAGCTTCATGTAACTGATATGGTTAAGGGATAACAGATATGAGTATTGATCTTCTCACCTAACTCTCAACCACAAAACAAGTGCTTTTCCAAAAAAGTTTACCTTTAGGAGTGAGAACACAAACACAAACTGCAGAAAATTATCCTTAAAAAGCAAAGTTTGATGAGGACAATGAAATGGATTTTGTTGCTGGACAGCCAGCAGTTCCTCATACATGGAAGACCTACTACAGCAAGCAACACTCTGGACCCAAGCTATTCTTCAGTGTAAGAACACCAGGTACTGGCACACTTGACAAGAACTGTTCTTAAGTTGAGCTACTATGCTCATCCAAAGTACCACAATCATATCAAACTACAGGTGTGTGATTGTGTTACTGACCTGTAATTCTTGATATGGTCCTCCACATGGTTGAGGCCTACACATTGGTTCAGAGCGATGTTGTAGGAGCTTGCCTGGACTGACGAGCCCCAGTTAACATCTAAGCACAGAGTAGAAGATGGCAGCTGTCTAGTGTGTGACATCACACAGTCAGTTTGTGTGTGTGTGTGTGTGTGTGTGTGTGTGTGTGAGAGTGAGTTTACCAGGCTTCTTGTAGAGTGTGTATCCCAAAAGGAAGAAGACGATGCCAAAGACAATGAGGGCTGCCCACCAGTTCAGCAGGAACATGATAACCGCACAAACCAAAAAGCCCAGCAATGACAACCACTTACTGTAGAACCTGAAGGATGGACGCCAACCTGTAGATATACACACATACATATGCATACACCTTACACAAATGTCCCTATCAACCAGAAATTCAGCTTCCTCAAAACAGTTCCACATCTGCATGCTTCATTGCTAAGTCTTGTAAGAAATAAGAAATCATTTGATATGTGCATCCATTCATGCATTTATCTGTCTGTCTGTCCATTAGAGCAATATGTGTTGTTTGTGAGTTTTCTACCTGGTGAGTTGGTGATGGAGGCATGGAAGCAGCTGAAGTTGATCAGGCAGTAGGAGCAGAGGAAGAAATTGGAAATGATGGGAGCGATGGTGTTCAGCTCGGCTGGTAAAGAGAAATGACAGAGGGGAGAAAATAGAATTTCAGAGAACTATGATTCACATTGTTTTTCAAAGTTATAATCTTTACAGGGCAGGTCCATATTTTGAGGTTGTGTATCATTCTGCAGCATCCTAGAAGTATTCCCTTGGTATTCAAATCAGAAAATGTAAAATTTACTCAAAGTACATGTGTTACTATTTGATACAATTTCAATATGGTACAACTGGAACCAAAAGTAAAACTACATGAGTCACCCACCATAAATATAAGTCAGTTAACAATCAACCCCTTCGCTCCTTGGTCCGGAAGCCTGAAGAAAACGCTAAGTTAGTGTTTAGCTAGCTGTGAAGTGTTCGGTTAAAAGAGAAGCAGTTAAGGTTTGGGATAGGATAAGGGTAAGGGTTACATATGGTTACTTATAAGGTGAATGATGTCTTCATGTATGTTGACAGATAAAGTTAATTATCGTTATGTTTGGCATCATGTTGTCCACAGCAACATTGCATTGTGACACAGATCAAATAACCATCTTGTTGGTGGGTTTTTCTTGTACTGGTGGTGGGCGTAGTTTGCTGGGAGGTGTTTTGTAGGCTCTTAGCAGAATGTGGCTGCAGCTGTACATGTCTCACTCTATGGGCCCAATGACGTGGAAGACATGGGTAATTTTGTACCCACAAAGTAAATTTTTTTTGGCTTCATAAACTACTGAGCAACTTCCATATGGGGCCCCACCTCCAACACTGTATCAAGTTTTTTCTTTTTACACATTCATGAATATTATCTGATTGATGATGTTAATGCAAACCCAACATTTCCCACTGCTGCTGCTTCGAAATAAAAATGTCTTACCGGTGAAACAGCTGGGCTTTTATTGTGAAGCTGTCACTGGAAACACACTGTATTTGTCAGTGAGGTTAGTGCTTACAGTGATCGTTCGTCAAAAATGCAACTACAAAACAAGCCGTGGTGCTTTTGGGCATTTTCTTTGTCAGCTGATCATTTATTTTTTTTGCAGGGTTGTTTTCAAGACTTTGTATGATGACAATATTTTCCAGTGTAAATGGATTTCCAAAGTTAAAAATATTCTTGATGATTGTGGTTTATCGTACTTATGGCATGACGCTGGACGGATGAACCCTAAATATTTAAAATTAATGATTGAACGTAGATTATCTGACATGGAACTACAGAGATGGCATGAGAAATTACAAAGTAACCCTTTATGTGATAGTTATAAATTGTTTAAAACTGATTTCACTTTTGAACCTTGTCTGATTACCTATCTCTGAGCGCAGGTATGATCGTGAAAATGTCCCCCGGAAATGTACTCTTTGTTTGACTGGCAATCGAGGAGACGAATATCATTATGTACTTGTGTGTTCTTTTTTTGATAAAGAGAGAAGAGAGTTGGTCGGACAGTTCTATAGAGCAAATCCAAATATTTATAAGTTTCAAAAGTTAATGTCATCTCGAAAAGTAAGGTCTTGTCAAATTTGTTGAAACTTTTAAAGAAAATCTTGAATAGTTTCTCTTGATTTGCTTTGACTTGTATGTATGTACACAAATTCTGTTTTATTTATTTTGCTGTGCATTGGCTGCCGCCTGTCCTGATTTGTTAATGTTATTTTTTGTTGTCTGCCCCTTATACCCCGGGGAGGGGTCAAAAGGAATAAATGAAATGAAATGAGGGTAGATGAAGCAACAACAGTGAGCTGTTAGATGAAGAGTTGATTAAGAGTTGCACACCTTCATCTCATCAGCATACATGAGACAGCTGTTAATACTGTCTTGCAGCCACTTTTCCCATTTTATAAGACTCTAATCATTTATTTGGGAGGGCTGATGAGTTATAAAACTCACCCTCCAGCACATATTCTCATTAAGAAGTTTCAGGACATTCCTGTTTCCATTCAGACTATAATTGCTATAATCCCTCCTGGTCATCTATAGGGGTCAGAGGTTCTCTTCAAAGCCTCACCAATGAGAATGAAGCAGGCAGCGATGATGTATGCTAGCAGGTAGCCTCTGAGTGGTTCTTCATTCTTGCCGTAACTTTTGCCAAAGAAGCCGATTAGAGGGTAGAGTTTGTCCTTACACAGACACTACCAGAAAAAAACATCAGATATCTTTGTTACAGCAGAGAAAATAAGGCTGCACTGAGGTATATATTCACAAAATACGGCACATCTGGTGTGTATATGTGTGTGTGTGTGTGTGTGTGTGTGTGTGTGTGTGTACCTGGAAGACCTTGGGAGCAGACACCAGGCAGGCCAAAGCAGAGGACAACGTCGCTCCAAATATACCAGCAGTGATGAGAGGGGCTAAGGCCGACACCATGCTCATTGCCTACAGACACAAATGTGATGTTAAACACATTGGCTCTCTCACCTGAGGGGAAACTGTCTGTCTGTTTACAGGATGACCTGTTACTGTAAGTGATTATTACAGAGGGAGACTGAATCAATTATGCAGAATGACATTTTTGTTGGTTTATTGCTGTCACTGTTTTCGCTGTGTATTTTCTGCCTCTTGAAATAAAAGAAAAGCTGTTTTCAGTGATTTAGACTGAAAACAATGCAGGTAATTTTACATAAATACCAGGCACCCGTAATAATTCTATTTACGAAAACTAACGTGAAAACTTTTCTTCAACATCGCTTTTTCCAAGATGAAAACAAGACGACAAGCTAAAAATAGATCTTGATAATAAAAACGACGACGAAATCTATGTTTTGTGTTCGTTGACGGAACGAGACGAGATGTGACGAAAATGTTAGCAGTGGATTATCTGATATTGAAAGTCGAGAACATTCGTGCTTGTAATTACCTTCAAATCCCACATGAGCGACAGACTAGCAAACTCCAGTAAATATTCTGCACCAGGATGTTTGGCCAGACAGCAAAAACACCCACAGCGGAGCAGCGTCAGCCGCTGGCGTGAGTTGTGAGCCGTAATTCAGTAAAATCAGCTGTGTATGTCTGACTGTGGATGCTGGAGCTCAGAGCTGTAGAATGGATTTGTGGACTTAATTGCAGCTGTGGCTGTTCGCAGTTAGCTCCGCTTCTTAGCCGCTTTACTGCAGTGGAGCAAGCAGCCACCGGCTGCCAAACTTCATATCTGTTGATCCCCGCAGGCCTCCACCCTGTCCTCACTGTCTTGGGAATGTTTATGGTTTGATGCTGTCTGACAGGCAGGTAGGAGGCTCAGTTATCTGTGAGTGTAGATGTGCTGTAAGTAAACAGTCTGAACTCAGATCAGTTTTCTCTGACAGAGATGAAAGATTAGTTTTAATCACCAACTCTGTGAGAGGACACGAGTTTAAACCTCTGGAATAACATGTTGCAGATTAAGAAAGAATTCAGGCTTTAATTAAGTTAATTTTCTGCTTCTTAACAGCAAGATGGATAAGTCATTTTTACAATGAACCTGGGTACAAATCCTAGTTGTCTCAGATTAATTATTTGTGGTATCAAAGTTTCTGAGAGCATAAATAGAGAGATGTTGAGCTTTTCAAATGATGATCTGTAAGTGTGTGCTCATAAATAACCCCTTAAACCTGTCAAACACTGCTGGAGAAATTACATTTTGTAAGTGTGCAGAAAGTATTTGTAGAAAAAAATAATACAACCTGTCACCTTAATAAAATAGCATATTAACATAATGGTTAAAAATTGACTGAAACATTTTGAATTTTCGTCGACTGAAAATATGAAGGATAAAAATGACTAAAATGTGACTAAAACTAATATGCATTTTCGTCTTAAGACTAAGACTAAATCTAAAATAGCTGTCAAAATTAACACTGCCAGGCAAGTGCACAGATCAAGCTCAAGCACCTGCCATTTTGCCCTGTGTCTAGATGAGTGCCCATTCTGCAAAACATACATTTCTTTTAATAATCTATAATAATATTTAAATTTTTTAATTTGGCCCATGGGATCAATTCTCAATTAAAAATGTGTTGTATGCCCAACAACTGTATATGAGTCAAGCCCCTGCCCCTCCCACTTTAACTTCCCTTCATGGACAGCCAGGTGACGATAGTGTTTGCCATAAGACTCAAAATTATTTGTCACTGATGTGTCATTACGTAAACTTTAGTAAAACATCAATACAACCAGCCTAATTGAGGCAATAACCCACCATTAACAACAAGTAAGCTAGTCTGGCGTAAAATCACACCGTCTCCCTCCACCTCTCTGGCAGATTTGGGTTCACCAAATGCCCGGTGTGAGCGAAGACAAATGCCAAATTGCTTTCCCATTTCTGCATATCTTTTCAAACCAGAACTCAATTTGACATAATGTTCACGTCTCCCACATCATGTCTCATGTATCTCTGGTAATTAATTTAAATGAAAATAACATGCAGTTTGGGGCTGTGGTGCATAAAGAGCGCAGAGGAGGAGAGGAGGAGAGGGGGAGCGCAGTGAATTTGCACGTGACTATTTCAAAGAGAAAGGAGAGGAAGAAGATGATTAGAGGATGAGAATAAATTGAGAAGAGTAGCGAAAAGGACAGACCTGGAGAATAAAGTGAGGAGAGGAGAGGAGAGGAGAGGAGAGGAGAGGAGAGGAGTGGAGAACGCACCTGCCCTGCAAAACGTCTGAGCATGGCACTTATAAATACAATATGATTTTACATTGAGAAACAAAGAGCGGAATAAAGGCACATTTTGTTCATTTTTGTGTCTTGTGAGTGAGCTTGCACTGACCTGATAGTAGTTACTGATGCCATAGGTGCATGAGCTACTGTTGATACACTCTGTGAAGTCCCATCCATATCGACAAGCTAAACCAACACAATCCTCAACAGAAGAGGGTGGTAACAGGGTGTCGTTTAACAGACCAGATGCATCCCGCACCACACAGGATCCTTGGAACAAACACACACACATGGACACAAGCATGCATGAATAATTAAATACTGAACAAAGTTATTTCATGTATTTTGTCTCTAACTATTATTTACTATGCCCCTAATGGAACATGGGGGAAGAAAAAATAGTTGGCTGGAAAAAAAGAAAGAATAAAGTTCACTATTAATCTCAATTTCCCCAGTGTTTGGAATTTGGTAAATGCCTGCAAGCATTTCAAAAGCGCCAATCTAATCGCCACCAGGTGTCATACAAGCACTGTCAGATGTTTAATAAACACGTGGTGTTGCACATATGTCTGGCTCTGTAATGTAATGGCTAAGGCAATATCCTTTCATGCTGACATCCAGCCAATGAGGGTAATAAAAAAATGGGCCATATATGGGATTGTTCATGGGTTATATATTGGCCCCATGCCAATTGCCCACATGTGTGGGTCTACCCAAGTGGGCCCCAGATAAGATGCCCATTTTGGGCCCATACCCTCTTGGTACCTAGGTAGCCCTAGCATAACCATGTGAGGCCCACTTGGGTGAAGTCACTGATGTGGGCAATTGGCATGGGTTCATATGGAATCCATGGACAATCCCATATAGAGCCCATTTTTCAACCCATTTACTACCCACATGGGCCCTATACAAATGCTGGCTGGGCAGTTGCTGGTATAAGACTCAGCTATGACAATGTGACAGAGTGATTATCGATCGAGGCATAAATCTATTATGTACTAATGATATTATAATCAATTTATATCATAACAAACAAACAGTATTAAAGTTTGAATTTTAAGTACTGTTGTTCAGTAAATTCTGAATGAAAAACCTTCAGTTTGTTCAAAAGACAATTGTTTAAATTTACAATAATTTTGGAAAAACAACTTAATTTTTCAATTGTTGAGAATGCTGTTACCTTGTAATCAAAATCTTATTGTATAATGAATGAATGTGCAAAACTGTCTGTAATTGGGAATTATAACCACAGATATCCAGCAGGGGGCTCTCTCTCCCCAGTAATAGAACAGTGTTGTGTGCTTTTGAAATCACTTTGCTGATATGATCAACTTAGTGGCTCACTGGCTCTTGTATTGTAAAATAAAGGTAACAGTTAGTCTGTAGAGTATTTATAACATTTCAACAGTTTATTAGTTGAGATTCAACAATTTAATCTATGCTGCATAGGCTAAGTAGGTGGTTCACATCAAAATAAACTATTTAGAGAATATGAAGGTATGTTCATGAATTGCCAGGTTTACTCTATAGATAATCTGTTAAAACTCTACAGAATAAAGTAAAACAGTTGAATTGTTGAAGCTCAACTAACATGCTGTTAAAATATTAAAGACTCTTAAATGGGATCAAGTACAACAGTTTACTTACCGACCTATATCACTGACAATACAAGTTATATATTTAGGCTACATGATAAATAAATGCCTAACATGCCTGCCTAAGAAATTGTTTGAGGGCCTACTCTCTCTATGGGCCCCCTCACCCCATGGGCCCAGTGCAACCGCCCTGCCTGCACTGTCTATATTTATGCCCCGGTCCTAATATATAAATACTAATGTTACATTACTGCTGACATTAGAGTGCAATGTATAGGGTCAGTTGCTTTTTTCACACACTGTGTGTCGGAAGCTAGTTCGCCATTTCCACAAGTTCTTTTAGTCTAATAAATACATGAATAAACATCTCTGTTAAATGCTACAATCATACAAACACAAGCTAAACAGCCTTCACTAACGTACCTTTCAGTCTTTTTGGCCAAATCGAACCAACAACTGCTCACTGCTGTGGATGTGTGCTTTGTGCTAACATTGGTTGCTATCAGCTGCTAAACAAGAGGCTATGGCCCCACAGTAGCTCTCTTTCCCTGGTTTCGGGTGTGTGTGCTGTGCAACCATAGACTGTATGTGCTGCTGATGAGAGTCTGTTGCTGCACAGCAGCTCATTGTTCGTGGTGGGGGTCATGTATGTTACTGTGCTACTGGGTTAGCTGCTATTTGAATAGTGTAAAATTGCAACCTGCTAATAATATTTAATTCTGCAAGGTAATTTTAAGTGCATGCTGTTTTATACACTGGCTGAAATAGACATAGTGCTAAGGTAAAATATCAAAGTGAAAATATAAGGTAGTCATAAGAGCAAAAGAACATCACCTGGGTGATTTGAAGCCCATCCTACTGTATGGGTAAAAGCCGTTTGGCAGGCAGTTGGGCACAGTACAGTACAGTATACAGTACCTATGGTTGCAGTGATGATGAGGTAGGATATGGTGGTCCAGAATATTGCTGACAGGGTTCCCCTGGGGATAGCCACTGCTGGATTCTGGGAAGGAGAGCACAAAAGACACAAGCATAAGGCTTTTCAAAGTACAATTATATTTATTAAGATTAGTGTGAACATGCAAGACCTGCATGGTATGTAAGGCATGCAGGCAGGTTTATATACCACTGACAACAAAGCATGATGTTTCCTAAATCAGGATTTTGCACGAAAAGAATTAGGCTGAGAGAAGGAAACAAACCATCAGACCTTCAGATCTCCAGAGATGTTAGCTCCTGCCAGGATACCCGTGGCAGAGGGGAAGAAAATGGAGAACATTCCAAAGAAGCTGCCCTCTGGTCCCCGCCAGCTGGGCACAAAATTGGCAGCAAAGATATCCGCTGTTGAAGGTGAAATAGTCAGTTTACTGGAGCACTCTGTCAGGGAGAGGCTCCAAGATTGGTCATACTTGATTTGTGTAAAAACCAGCAAACACATATAAGATCCCACTATACTGAAACAGGAAATTTTGCATAGACATTCAAGAATATGATATTCTGAGCAAGGACTGAACAGGAACCTTTGTAGCTAAAGAAACCCTTGGCTTGTTTCTGTGGGGTAGCTGGGATGATCGTTCCAACAATGTAACTGGCAAATGACACCATGATGACCAGGAAGAACAGAACCTGGGCCTGTGGAAGGCACAATATAGGGTTACAAACAACACAATGAACATTCTGATGTGTCTGTTGCTTCCAGTTTTTATGTCAACTTGAAGGTCCAGTGTGTAGGTTTTAGTGGCATCTAGTAGTGAGGTTGCAGACTGATAACCAACTGAAACGTCTCCCATGAACCTCCCGCGAGCCAAGCATGTCGGAGAACTATGGTGGCAAATGCAAAAACATGAATGGGCCTATCTAGAGCCAGTGTTTGCTTTGTCTGTTCTGAGCTGTAGGAACATAGAGTGCTCAAGGAATGAGTTCTAAAGCCTGGAAATTAATTAGTATTTTTACACTCCAAGTTACCTCATCTTGAGGCCAGTGGTTTTTTTGAATGGGTTTTTGGTTAGATGCCTGATATAAGGTCTGTGGTTCACACAAGCTTAAGAGACTGTCACATTTTGTTGCACAACATAAAACACATCAGTAAATACCCCACTACAGAACATCATCACGCCGCCACAGCACCCAGGATACCTTGCACTACATATCTCGACATGGAAAGCCTATGACCAAACGTTAATATGTGACTAGGTCGGAATGTGAATGTGTTGCCTAACCACAATAACCTAACTTGCCGAAACCTAAAAACGCCCATCCATATTGCTTTTCCTAAACATAACCAGAGTAACTTTACTTGCCAAAACCCAACCTTCGTTACTTTGCGTTAATGACGTAACTTTATGTTGAGGACAAAACATCATTTGTGGGGCACTAATTTGTAGGATATCCAACTGTTGTATGTGCATTTATGGAAGATATTAAATGAACTGTTGTATGAGAATACATTGAGATACCCCCTTCTTTAGATTCCAACCACTTGTTATTAACCATGGTGGCAGTTTGCAATAAATGAGCAACGTTCTCATATATTTCATAAGCTAACCTTTGACTCCCATGCCATGCCAGCCATTGAGATACCTAGTAGACATGTGACAGTGATTATGCCAATGATGCGGATGTCATTGGTTCGGTCCACCATGACAGCTCCATTTTCCTGGAGAGGAAAGTTCAGAGAAATTTAAGGTCTGTTAAAACAGAATGAAAAACTGTGTCCACAGTATTACTATAAAAGCTGCTCCTCGTACATATCAACACTCTATGTCTTACTTACGGACATGAGGTCTGTAACAGTCTCAGCAAAGCCCACAGTATGCATGGCGACAGCTACAGCATTGGCAAAAGCAAAGATCAGACCAATGGACCCACCCAGCTCTGGACCAAGGCTGCGACTGATCAGGAAGTAGGTCCCACCTGAAGACAAGAGGGGGAGGGGAAGCAGTGAAAACGATGCATTGTGGGAAATGTGGACATCATGGTAGGTATCACTGGCAATTAAATGTAACAATGTCAAATACAGTCCATGTATTTTTCTGATGTTAGTCCTTTTGTTTACAGTAATAATATTATTAAGTACGGTAGGTTGTTGCATGTTTCACTAAGCAAACAGACCTGATTTGACCTTGCCGTTGGTAGCAATGGCTGAGGTCGAGAGTCCAGTGATCCCGGTTATACAAGAGGACAGCAGGATAATCACCCAAGTCAGACCTGACATATAGACACACACACACACACACACACACACACACACACCGAAATGAATGACATGCATTAATGAATGCTCTCACAGAGTGCAATATCTGAGAAGATACAAAACAGATTTGATTGAACATACCTATACCAGCTTGTGCAGTGATCCAAGGCAACCTCAAGTACAAGATCACTCCCCAGATGTTTAACATGCAGCGGATCTACAAATAGACAGATTTACCAAAGACACAAGATCTGGTCAAGCTCTGGTTAAACCCAGCCAAGATTTGAAGTTCAACACCAACATCTTCATTGTACTATAGAGTCTCTAACCAAACTACATGGTTCTACAGCCTGAGTTCTAACACACCATGATTACTGCAGAGTAAATGACTGATATTGTGCTTTTTATTACAAATTGGTCAGTTTCCCACAATAGCAGTTTCTCACACTCAATAAAACAAAGTGCAATTTTCTTCTGCTATCTCACAACAATTGTCTCGGATGCTCCTCACCTGTGGAACAAACTTCCTGTAGATCTGAGGTCTGCTCAAACTGTCAGCTCCTTTAAATCAGGGCTAAAAACACTTTTGGTTACTGAAGCGTACTCTTAGATTAAATACTTACCTGCTGTATTCTACTGCCCATACTTTTTAACTACACACTGCTGATTTATGCCTTTTATTATTATTCTTTTATTATTCTTATTATTCTTATCCTGACTATTCTATTTGGGTTTATTGTTAAATCGGCTGCAAATGTCAGAGATTTCAGGGCTGAGGACTGAGTCCAGGCTGAAATCTCCAATAGGAGAGGTTTCAGAGTCTAAGGAATTAAGAGGTTGGGCTGTCGTCATCCCTGCGGGGGGTGACCTGGAAGTCTGAGTCAGCTGCTGTGACTTGACACTGGGGAGCATGCTGTGAATTCAGATCTAGAAGGGAGACGTCCTGTGATGGATCTTTAGAGTTCATTACAATCTCAATAAGACCAGTGTGTGGAACCTGTGTCTGGCGGGACGGTAAGACTCTGAGTGAAGGACTCAAGAGCAAATAGTGGGCGCGCATTGGGTGTATTATTAAGGGAGACGTCCTATACACTCATTAAAAAACAGACCCGACCAACAAAATTCAAGATGGTTCAGAGCCAGGGACAAGAGATCCTAGCTGAAATCTCTGACAGAGCCGGTTTTTGAAATTAAACTAAAATGTTGTCTAAGAGCACTTTTTGGTGGCAAGGACTCGCAGGAGTGATATAGGCCATCACGGCCTGGACCCTTGGCCGTATAGCTGAGGCAGCTATACAAATGTTCTATGCAGTGCTCTTAGATGCAATGTATTGAGCCTGTTTTTATTTAATGTTACTGTATTTTATCTCAATTTCTATTTCCCTTTTTAATTGACTGTTTTTATTGTTTTAAATTGTGTCTTGTTGCTTTTAATGTCTCTGTAAAGCACTTTGAATTACCTTGTGTTGAATTGTGCTATACAAATAAACTTGCCTTGCCTTGCCTTACTTAACAGGCCAATGTCACTCAAATAAACATGTACAACCAAAAAAGACACAAAATTACATCAAAGAGACCCAAACATCTACAAAAAGATGCAAAACAACCACAGGGAGACACAAGATGATGACAAAGATGCACAAAACCATCACAAAAAGTTGTACTGTAATTACAAAGCATCACTGACAAAAATGAAAGCACAATAAAAAGGTTTATTTCATACTTGTACTGTAATGAACAGTTATTTCATAAAAAAGGTAAGGCGTTCACAAAAATTAGACAGACAAGGTCACAGTGAGCTTGACCTTTGACCTATGACCACCAAAAAACAATCGTTGCATTGTTATGAACAAGTGGACATTTACCAGAAATTTGAAGAAATTTCCTCAAGGTGTGAGATATTGAGATATTGCAATTGCGAGAATAAGATGGATGAAAGGTCACAGCGACCTTGACCACCAAAATATTTTTAGATTATCCTCGAGTCTAAGTCAACCTTTGTGCCAAATTTGAAGAAATTCCCTCAAGACATTGTTTAGATATAGCTTTCACAAAAATGAGACAGACAAAGTCACAGTGACCTTGACCTTTGACCCATGACCACCAAAATCCAATCAGTTCATTGTTAAGTTCAAGCGGGAATTTTTGCCAAATTTGAAGAAATTTCCAAGGTGTTCTTGAGATATTACGTTCACAAGGATGGTGCAAACGGATGGACGGATGGACAACATGTCGTATGCTGTAAAGTCCTCTGAGGCAAATTGTTATTTGTGATATTGGACTTTATAAATAAAACTGATTGATTGATTGATTGATTGATTGATTGATTGATTGATTGATTGATTGACAACCTGAAAACATAATGCCTCCAGCCACAGCTATCGTTAGCTTATGGAGACATAAAAACTTGACCCACACTGCTGAGCTGCATCTCAAACTGATCTTAAGGGTTCCAGCCTTCAGATGAGTTCCAGCATGTGGATCATGCTGCTTAAAGATCCTAAGACCCTAAAAAGCATTTAACTGATCTGGGACAGTTGTAACAGTCCACATGCTGATTCAGAGACTTTTCCATCGTAGCTAGTGTAAACTAAATCTGAGAGAAATACGGAATATTTGGATTTTTTTGGGTTTGTAACAGGTTTTCATGTCAGCCTTATGTAATATGTCAGAGTGAAATGTGATGTAATTTTTTTAAACTGAAAATTTAAACGGCAGCTCGGCATCGATCGCCGTAGCGCCTGGTTGCAACTGCCCTGTCTGCATGGTGCCAGAACAGTCTGGGGGCAAGCTCTACCCCCCGTCTATGACGACTGCAATCTGAGTGTGACGTAGTTTTTACACCAAGTTATTCTCACTGTATGCACATCAAAATCCATAATCATATCACACTACCTGGCGCCATCTATTCCTCTGTTTGTGAAACATTAGCCACCACTCCTGTGGGATGACGGGCAGAAAATCCCTAAACCCACTTGAGGACATTCTAATGAACAAGATTGCATAACTGATCAGATTACTGAAATACTCCCCAATCAATTAGCACAACATGCCATTTACATAATTACAGCACTGCACAAGCCTGAACGATAATTAAATATAATCGACTTTTTGCAGAGTCGTACTGTGATGATACGATTAGGAAATGTACCAATCCAATACGCTGGATCTGTTTCCGCGCCAATACTGACCCTATTATGGGGATCGGGTATCTGCCACAATGTGACCAGTTTGTTTTTTGTTTTTTTCAGTGTACTTTTTCAGTCACGTTTATTCTGTCATGGCAAGCTGCTAACTCTGTTAGAGACACAGCGATATCACAGATCATGTTACCTTACAGAGAAATGATTCCAGAGAACTCACAGGGAGGTTTTCAGGAAAACTGAGCACTGGAACTGAAACTGGTACACTGTGTCAGCAGATAGAGACTAAAGATATCAAAATCCGTATAGACAGAAAAAAAAGTTGGCCAAGTTCATGATTCGGAGCAGGTTTCATTAAAGACATACTCTGCAGGATTTTCCTAAAACAATGTTAAGACTCATACAGAGATAATTCCTCTCAATCATCACTTATGACCCTTTACAAGTGTGTGACGGTATATTTTTCCACATAGATTCTTTTCTTATTGTCTGGCTTTATGAAAAAGTAGCAATCAGGTGCCAGACCACAAGCAGCAGTCCTCTAAGAGACCAGCACAGAAGACAACGCAAATATAGTGAGGTGCAACACCAAACCAGAGTGAATCTGGGGTTAGCCTTAGCTTTAACTTTCACCTTCGCTGGCGAGTGTGTTTACAGCATGTTTTACCTTCAATCCTGCACAGTATATCTTTAAAAACTACAATTACCACCTCACAGTTGCATGCCTCCGTGAACCCTGTCAAGGTGCGCTTACAGTTAACATCCATGTCTGTGAAAACATGGATGCTTCACACACATCTTCACCCCGGCAGCACAGAAGATCTACACAATCAGCACAGCTTCAAGGTGGACACCCAAGATTAGTGTAACCAATTCAGCATCTGACCAAATGTCTCCCCTTCTGTTCCTGAGATATGACACCAAGTAAACTGTTTCTCCCCTTCTGTTCCTGAGATATGACACCAAGTAAACTGTTTTTGCAGAACACTATGATGTCACGGTAAAGTTGACCTTTGATTTTTTTGATATATAATGTCATCACTTCATCGTTTTATCTCAGTAGACATTGTGTGAAATATTGTCAAAATTAGCGTATGAATTCTTATGGTCAAAAACGTGTTTTGTGAGGTGACAGTGACCTTGACCTTTGACCACCAAATTTTAATCAGTACATTCTTAAGTCTAAGTGAACGTTTGTGCCAAATTTGAAAAAAAAATCCCTCAAGCTGTTTTTGAGATATCGCATTCGCAGGAATGAGACAGATGAGGTCACAGTGATCGTGACCTTTGACTTGACCTTTGGATATAAAATTTCATCATTTTATCCTAGTAGACGATTGTGTGAAATTTTGTCATAATTAGCGCACATGGTCAAAAACATGTTTTGTAAGGTCACAGTGACCTTTGACCACAAATTTCTAATCAGTACATTCTTAAAGATTGGTATCAAGCAGCTGCAACTCACAGATATCCAACAGAGCCCACAGTGTTCTAACCGAACCTACCATGACTCCCTGTACCCAGCCAAAGCGAGTAGGTTCAGGTGGTGGCTCCTTTTGCTCGTCCTCATCTTCCTCTGAGCTGTCTCCTCCTTCCATCTGTCCACCTGTTGTCTCCTCATACAAGGGAGGTCTGGAGTCAACCTAGTGAAGTGAAGTCAAGTAAATTTTCTTCATATAGGCCAAAATCACAAATTTACCCTTTATCTTTAGACCCCAATGCAGAAAAGAAGAATACTTCATTACAAGTAAAAGCCCTGCATTGAAAATGTTACTAAAGTGAAATATGAAAATGTCATCAGGAAATTATATTTTAAGTATTAAAAGGAAAAATACCCAATGCAGAGGAATGGCCACTGTGATTATATTATATCATTAGATTAATATTACTCTCGCTTTAATGTAAAACATTTGTTTTACATTTTGTTTATTGGTGGTCATTTGTAACTGTGTTTTAAAGGACTGCAACTGTGATTATCTTCATTTTGGATTAACCTGCTTGTTTGGTGTAACAGTCCAAACATCAACATTATTAAAAAGAAGGAATTAAAAGAAAAAGCAACAAATCCCCACATCTAAGAGGCAGGAACCAAACATGTTTTGTTTTGGTATTTTCATTTTTTATTTATTATTTTTTTGCCTGAACAATATATAAATGATTATAAAAGGACTGCACTGTACAGTATAGTGCCTTCCTCGTCTTCAGACCACTCAAAGAGCTTTTAAACTATGTCACATTCACCCATGCACACACAGGTGGCTGAGACTACCACACATGGTGCAACTTGCTACTCAGTAAGCATTCACACTCACTCACACACTGATGGAACGGCCATCGGGAGCAATTTGGGGTTCAGTACCTTTCCCTTAGATACTTTCACATGCAGACTGGAGGAGCTGGAGATTGAACTGCTGAGCTTCTGATTAGTGGATGACCTGCTCTACCTCCTAGCCACAGCCACCCCAGTTGATTAGGCCTTGGACTAGTACATTTTCAAAAGTTTTTTTTTTGTGGAAAAGTCTTTATTCGTAAAGTAACTAAAGCTGTCAAATAATTGAAGTAGAGTAAAACATGCAAACTGAAAGTCTGAAATTGTAGTGACGTAGAAGGATAAAAGTGGCGTGAGAACAAAATTATCAAGTTCAAGCACCTCAAATTTGAGTAATCAACCTCTGGTAAATGGAACGAATATCTGGTGTATCATAGGGTCAGAAATTGTTTCAGACCACTTGAAGCATATTCAGTGGAAATTAAAGGCTAAAATTTTTGCTGTTATTCTTCTTCTTAAGTCTGGTAATCTGAGTAGAGCTAAACATATGAGCTGATAAAGAGCAAAGAGTCCTCACCTCAGGGTTTGTGTGCAGCTGGTACAGAGACGGTCTGAAACGCCTCCGTCGGCCCCACACCCCTGTGTTGGCGTAGAAGTCATAGTGTGGTGGGGTGTCTAGAGTCTCGTAGCCAGTTAGAGCATGAGATCCGAGGGATGCTACACTGCTCCCATCACCATAACACTGATAGTCCCCAGACTCATCATACCCTCCAGGTGGTTCCTTCTCATTGGCTACTGGAAGTCTGGGTATGTATGCAGACGAGTGAACACCATCGCTGGCTACAGGGAACTCCATTCAGAGCAGCAGATTTGTTGTTTCTGTATTTAAGTGAATTGTACCCACAAAGCTGGCTAAGACAGTTAGTCTTGGTATAAAAACAGCTGTCAAGGTGATGGAGCCATTCTGCAGTTAAAGGTGTGTGAAGGAGGCTTGGTTACGAGGGCTGGTTTTATATCTGACCCTAAGCAAGCAGGAAGAGCCTGAGGCTATGTAAAAAGGCTGGTTTAGTGAACACTCAAACAAGACTCATTACAGGAATTATTAAGCAAGACATGGACAATTCCACATTACAAGATAAACCAAAAAGTCATTGTGGACTGAGCTGGCCCTGGAATTACACAGTTCCATTTAACAAATAAGTATTTTTAAAATGCCTGCACAGATTCAACATCTACCTTGCAAAGTAGTGCATAATTAACATAATTAAGCTATTACAGCAAAAAATACTGATTCCTTATATCCACTTATCTCCACTTTATATTATGTTAGGCTTGTGTCTCTGTTGTGTATATTTCCGATGAGTTTGCATTAAGTTGCATTTTTTTTTCTGGTTATATAATCCCAATTATTAATCACTGATCCCTGGAGGAGATCATTACACACACCCAGAAAATAACCTTGACTGTGACAACACAAGAGCAACAGTGCATGCTTGTTAAGATGTTTCGATGATACTCCACTCTTCAAACTGAATTTAAATTCTATTTTACTGTCATTATAAACGTTATATATATTTTACTTAGAAGCTCTCCCATGACAGTGTATAGCTGCTATAGAGCCAAAATATGACTCAGTTTCTCCTTATAACAAGAAAAATGTGATATATTATTATTAAAGAATAGGAAAAAAAATGTTATACCAAGAAGTGTTTGTCATTCTCAGGCCCCTATCTGGAGACTTCAGAACACTGACTTCATTTAAAGTAGTAAACCAGATATTAAGCATTGCACTTTCAGGTCAGAAAAGAACAGTTAACGCAAATGGTCAATGCAGCGGAGACCGGCATATCCTGACTTTAAGGGCCCTATTAAAATTATCTATAACACATGGTCTAAAGCTTGTGGCACAAATGCATTTCGAGCCTGTCCAAGTCCACTTTTCTGCTAGTTAATCTGGGTGCACGGTAAGGCACAAGGGACAAAAAAAAGGTTCTATTCGGGCCCTTAATTAATTAAAGGTGTTTTGGGCATAATATGAATTCAACCAGTGTGTCTCAAATTGCATAATTCCATTAGTACAATTCAATGTAGTCCACTATGTACACTACGTGCTTTTTGCATGGTACACTAATTTTAACAGGGTAGTGTTGTCTCAAATCGCACACTGCCATTTTGCATTTACCAAAAGTAACGACAGCTTTTTTAAACCGCCTTTTTCCTCTTCTTTGTCTTCTTTTCAAACGGCAAATTGCAAACGGACTGTGGAGCATTACTGCCAACATTTGACCGCTGTCTCTGCCCACACATACAGTAAACCAAACTTACACCATAACGTCACCGTTGATTGAAATGTGCTGCCGTAGCTAGGAGCAAGTTAGCTAGCTAGCGCACTCACATTATTGTGTTATGCCCAGCTCATTGGAGACAAAAAACGTTACTGACGGCATCTATCTAACAGTTTTGATACTTAGTGCAAAAAACATGTATAACTTACATCAGTATAACTATGTTCAGTGTAGCCAGCTAAGGCTCCTTGTTGTCCTCTACCACTATGTCAAAGGTTGAGAAGTTTGTGACGTAGCAGAAGTTACGTCATTAAAACTGTGAATGTTGGAAGCACTTAGCATACTTGTGCACTCAAAATATTAAGTGTTTAGTACCGAAGTATGCAATTTGAGACACACTGAGATTGTCATCTTTCATACCCTTTAGCCAAGTGTTCCTGCACCTGAAGCAATGCTTTTGATATAGCGGATTTGGCAAATTGGAGCAGCGAGTGGTTTTCTGCTGAGAGTAATGCAGTTAGAGTAGTAATGTCAATGTACAAATATCATGGGCCATTTAAGCAGCAAAACTAAAAACTGTAGTTATAAACTTGACAGAGGAAACAGAACTAAACTTTTAGCTTCTGAAATAGTCAATGAAGTTATGCTGCTCTCTGTGTGTAAATGTGCATAGCATCTCTCTAAATGAGGAATAAGACGGCAGCTCTGCTGCTCTGCTCTGATCTCTGCTATGCTTCTGCTTCTGCAGAAGAGAATGTATATTTTCCTTATTACTGATTATTATACTGATATTATTTCACCCACCCACAACCCTCCCCCCACGTCTCTGTGTGTGTAACAAGCAGATAGTACAAGCCATGTGAACCTGACTATGTAGGAGCATCTTACTATCTGAATTATTTGCCCATTAAATAGCAGAAAAATGGCAGTGGCACAATATTTTTCTGCTGCCTCAATGCACATGGGTACACCTCAAGCGCTAGTTTTTGATAACTTCAGAGTGATACCTGGTTGAAAATAAACCAGTTTTATGATGTGACAGCACTAAGGTTAAGGTTTGGTAAGGTTTACGGACAAAAAACTTTCGATAGGTTTAGAGACAGATTGGGTTTAATTAAATACAATGTTAAGGTTTGGAAAACATTGTGGTTTGAGTAAAAATAACCCCCTTTGTTTAGGTAAGGGGACCCATCTGCATGATTACAATAAGACCACATGGTACAAGCTAGGGAAAAATCATTGTCATACTTTAAAAAAAATCCAACAACCTTCAGTTGGAAACAGGATGCAAACAGTTGTCTATGGTCAGATACATCTCCAACGTTTACCTGACCTTTACTGACCTTTGCTACCACAACTAGAGGTCTTTGTCACTTGAAAGTAAACATACTGTATATTGACACAAAGACATGACTGTGATGTCATCATGGTTATTTTTTCAAACTTGACATCGCTCCTCCAGTACCACAGGAGACATCTTGCTTTCTCAGGCTGAATATTACTCCTTGTGATGAGCAGACTGGTCTCGATGTGTTAAGTCGGAGAAGTGCACTTTGAAATAATTTATTTGATGTTCACAAACTTTGACCAACAACCAATAACCCCAGCTGCAGCTGAACAGTTTCGTTGGTGTCCTTGATTGCAATGAAAGACACAATGTCCACTGAAAGGTATGGGCTTGTTACTTGGAACTGCTGTCAGACATTGTTAAATGATTACACAAGAGTTACCTCTGCAGCTGTGTGAGCCCTTGAGCTTGACATTGAAGAACTGAATTCCAGGCAGCCTGAAAACTTGTTGCTTTGATCAGAAACAAACTGAGGATGCTAACATTCTTGTCGTTCCTAAACAGTTGCTCACATATGTGCTTTAGCTGTTGTTATTTACCATAGCCTTTCTCTGTGGTTGTTTTGTTGTATTATGTTTTATGCAAATGTGTGATCACTAATTGTATCCTTTCATGTTCAGCTAAAATGTAACAAGGGCTCATGCTTTGCTGAAAGCAATACAAGCTGCTTAATTGTCTGAGACCTGAGTTTACACAGTTATTTTCAACAATGTTTAACTAACACATACACACATTTTGCATTTTAATACAGCACTGAATACAAAGCCACCACAGCCATAAAAACACAGACCTACACACACACACACACACACACACACACACACACACACACACACACACAGAGTTTTAGAATATGAACATAACAGTGTGTACAGGGTGAGGCCAAGGTCACTATTCATCTCTTCAGTGACTGCTTTCTATGAGTTAGTGTGGGCAGCGTGATGAAAAGAACCATGTTTCCCCCACAGATGTACAAATCAAATACATATTAACAGATATTAACAGCCTATTAAACAACACAGGTAAGGTGAAGGGTGAATACCAGTTAGCACATTTAGTACAGGCACAAATCCTCAAAAGGGCTTCAGTTTTTCAGGTGGTCCTACCCGAGGTAGTATAAAACACAACCATGTTTTTTCATAATTTCGATATGTCCCCTTCATGAAATGGATGATGGTAACAAAAATATTTTATACAGCAAAATATAGCAAAAAGTAATAAAACTGATGAATATAGTGACTCAGCCCAAAGGCAAAAAAAGTACAGAATAAAACCACTCTAGAGGTGGATGTAGTGGTCATTTCTCATATACTCATTTTATAACTTGAGCCTGGAGGCTTTTAAATACAACGTTGTCAAAGCCAGAAATTTCACAGAGACACCTTTTTAAAAGAAAGGGTTTTTTTTAAACATTAAACCCTACAGAGCTCAAGATTTTAATATGTATTTCCCTGTACAGTGTTTAAACTAGACACTCCAAGCATCATAATACCCCTGTAGTAACCAGTAATGTAATAATTTCCTGAAATTGTAATAGTGCCTGAAAATGTAATCAAATTTAAGGATGCATGATATTGGATTTTTTGCCAATATGCTGATATGTAACAACTCATTTGACCAATAACCAATATCAACATTGATATGTCCACTTTTTTCCCCACCTAATTTTAGTGATCATCAAGTCTCTTCTGTAGGGGAATTAACATCATATTATGCATGCATACTCTTATCCTGATTTCCCAGGGCAGATGGAGACATGAAATACAATACTTCTATGTGAATGTAATATTCATATATTGTACAAAATAAGAAAAAGCATGTTGGCCAATTCTGATTCTAAAGTATCTTATTTTAAAGCCGATATCAGCCGATACAAATGACATGCCGGTATTATTATTTTTTTCATCAAAAATTTAATCAAATCCAATCATGTAATAACTTGACCAACAATGTAATAAAATGTCCTAATATTGTAGTAACATTTCAAAAACTGTACAAACTAAAGTGAAATCACATATTAAACCCTAACTGAAAACACATTAAAGCTGTACTGGTGTAACAATGTGTCATTGTTACTGAGTCTCTGGGCAATAGGAAATAGTAAATGAATGCATTCAAACAATACAACCAAATTCTTCTCTGGACATTTCCTGCTTGTTGTTACCCTCCTGGAACTATTAAAGGAGTTTGACTGTACTGTTTGAATGTATTTTTCTTATAAAAGATAATTATTGGTATTAATTAGGTTTATATTTGGGTAGGTGTGGAGCTATATTGAGGCCAAATGTTTTGTACTTGAAAAAAGAAAATTTGAAACTGAAAATTCAAGTTTTGATCCTGAATTTTGAAAAATACATCAATGTATTCAAAATAAAAATAAGTGTACAAAAAGTTTTTTCAGGTTAAATATAATTATGATTCACTCTTGTAATTATTTTAAATACATTTATTTTCATTTTTCACTGTCACATATTTAGATATTTGAGATCCTATATCTTTCAGTTGCATGTTTTATCTTTTCAGATTCAGATCTTTTTTTTTACAGTCTCAAATCTTTTTTTCACTTTACGATTTTTCTTTTTCAGTTTCAGATCTTTTCTTTTTCACTTTCCGATTTTTCTTTTTCAGTTTCAGATCTTTTCTTTTCAGTTTCAGACTTTTGGCCATGATCTAGCGTTGGGGCGTGGCTATCCTGCATGGCTAAATCTGTTTTAATTTCCACTGTAAGGCTAAGGCTGTTAATATGTCACTTTATAAAGTTTTAATAGGCTATTCTTCAATACGTGGATAGTTTATCCAAACTAACATTGATTTGTGAAACGCCCTCTGACCCCAAGCCGATCTAACAGTAATTTCTTATGTTTCTTATGCATTTCTCTTCTTTTTAGCCGTTTTATTATCAGCCACTAGCCATTAGCTTAATGCTAACTTAAAAGAAGGCTGATCCGAACTGAGCCGATCTCGTTAATGTTTGCCGCTTGTCAGGTAAATGTTTTAATACTTCATTCAAAACTTTCGATTTATTATTTTTATTTCTCTTCTCAAACTCTCTAACGTTACAACCATTTCCTCAAACTTCCAGCCATAACAATGGCTACAACCAATCAGGATTTGTGACTGCCATAAAGCCAATCATAATGCGTGACGTTATCAGTTAGCGCGGGACCCCGGACAAATCTGGCAGCCTGGATATTTTCGGTACTTACACCGGTCAAATTCCCGGTGCGCCATATGATTGACATTATGTAACATCAGCAGCGCACCCACACGCACATGTGCAACTCACGGCTTGGGCAATGTGAGGAAGTGAAACATGGGCGGCTTCTCACCTTAAGGTTGGGGTTGTCTCTGAATTAATATTTAACGGGTATGCATAGAAACTAAAAGGCCTCCAGGTTTTTTTAAATGCTGTGCCACAGGTCTTTTGACTCGGTATCTTTCGCCTCCCACGGTAACTTTTCCTTGTGAAAAACCCAGGAAAAGATCTGCATGATAAAAAAAACCATATATTTGTTTAAAACATGATCATAAATGTACATATATAACACTAACTAGTGAAATTACCTTCAAATTAACATAAATAAAAAACAAAAATAAAATTCCATGACATCTAGGCTATAACCTGGCCATGTCCTGATCTACAGATGAGGATTCCTGTTGCTGCTATCTTCCTTGCTCTTGTTGTCCCTGAGAGGTTCTGTGTGAGCACATTTATAAGTCTCTGTGCAGCTGCAGCAACTGTCGGATTATTGTTGACATTCTGGCAAACACAGAATTTAACAAATATAATATACATTTACAGCAAAAGCTTGAGCTGGACATTCTAAGCCAGTGGTTCCCAGCCTTCTTTGGCTCGTGACCCCAATTTGAAAAACTTCGGTGACCCCAGACGACCACAGACACTTTTTTGCTCAAATTAATGTTTTTTCGATCAAGGCTTCAAATTAATGTTGAATAAACAATGAGAACAATGAGAATGGACAATGAAAATCTGCTTAACCATTAGGTACAGCAGATTTTGAGTCACTATATCTTGATGAAAATGTGTTGAACTTGACTCAACCTGATTGAGCTGTCTCTACTGTTTGTGGTGCGTTCGTTTTGTACTCGGAGGTCAGAAATTCCAACTCGGAAACTCGGAGCAACCGCATCAACCCGACTTACGAATTCATCTTGAAAAAGTATTGTTTATAGCAACTTCATCTTATTTGTTTTACATTAGGTCAGCCATACCCATAGTACTGTTCAATTTTTATCCATGGGCATGTTGCTATGCTGTCTGTATGTGCAAAATACCACGTAGAGCGTTGTTATCAGCTGATATTGCTAACAGTGGCTACAGCTAGCCCAACGGTAGAACGGTAACGTTCATGGTTTTGATGGCTCGACTGATGGTCTTTCAGATTTATCGCTGGCAAAACGGGGCCGCTAAACTACAGTAAACACTTTAGTTGTAGATCTCTATTTCTCCGCACTGTCACCGTTATAACAGTTTCACTGTCAAGCTGCTGACATCTACAAGAAACTCTGGAGCTAAAACACATAATTTATACACAGCAAAATTCAATTCAATTTCAATTCAATTTTATTTATAAAGCCCAATATCACAAATCACAATTTGCCTCACAGGGCTTTACAGCATACGACATCCCTCTGTCCTTATGACCCTCGCAGCGGATAAGGAAAAACTCCCCA
Organism: Epinephelus moara; assembly: GCF_006386435.1. Taxonomy (NCBI): domain Eukaryota; kingdom Metazoa; phylum Chordata; class Actinopteri; order Perciformes; family Serranidae; genus Epinephelus; species Epinephelus moara. The sequence continues at coordinate 5,415,749 of NC_065525.1, forward strand.
AAAAAACCCCTTTAACGGGGAAAAAAAACGGTAGAAACCTCAGG
>NC_065525.1:5420007-5424386 GCF_006386435.1 Epinephelus moara
ACATTTGGCACACCGAGCAAGAAAGAGCAGAAGGAGAAGCCATCGCTAACTGTAAAGCTAATGTAGCTACCAAGGCTAGTAACGTGCAAACAACAGCTAAGAGATTAGCGAGAAAGTCGTAGAAAGGAGGAGAGCTATAAGTGCTTAAACAGAACCAGTGTGGGTTAAGACTTGAAGTAGACGTTAAAGCAACTGTAGTGAGAAAACAGGCTAGTAGAATTCACCAGAGCAGTACAGAGACGCTGTCACAGAAACACCGGAAATGACACAACTCGCTTACCGCAATACGTCAGCACGTAAGAAAGTGAAAATCATGTTCAAAATACTTTATAAGTAAATAAATGAGTGAATGGACCAACTCAGTGCTCTACCACAGGTATGCCCTGACAAGGTGGCCAGAAAATGGAACACACTTGTTAATGCCTACAATAAGGTCAAAGACAAAAATAACTCAACAGGGAGGGGAGCCATGCGCTTCCAGTTTTATACTGAAATGGAAGCCCTTCTGGGAGAGCAGCATGATGTGGTGTTCCCTGTTGTTGGGACATCAGAGGGGCTTGAAATTCGCAGATGTGAGGTGCTGGGACGCAGCAGCAGCAGCAGCAGCAGCAGCAGCAGCACAGCATTAGCTGACACAGTATCCAGCCCTATAGGAAACACAGGACCAAAAGCAACCACATCCATCCCACACAACCCCTGTAAACGCAGGTTGGTGAATGATGAGGTGATGAGGTGATGAAGTTCCTGCGACAGTCAGAAGAGGCCAGTCAGCGGCGCCACCAACAGACAATGGCACAACTGAAGTCTGCACAGCAGGGTTTTGAGGCTCTGATGACAAAATTCCTGGAAAAAATGTAATGTTACCAGGTGTGGTGTGTTAAATTTAAGTTCAATTTTCATGTGGTTTATTCAGTGTACCTTTTAAATAATTGCACCTAAACATTGTTTGCACTATTTTCTATTTTTACAGAGTCATTTTCTTTCTTGCACATAAACTGCACTATGTTCTACTGTATGTTTACAGAGCCATTTGCTTCCAGCACCAGTCAAGCAATTTTTTTATACATTTGGATACAACTTTTGTTACTGTACCATAAAAGTTTAAAATATTTGGAACTATATTTGATCTGTATGATGAAGCAAAGTAAGATGCATGTTTTATTAATATACCGTTAAAGTTTAATATATCTGGTACAATATTTGATTTGTTCTTGTGTGTCATTGGGCTCTAGTTTCGCAGACCGGGCGCAGCGGAGGCGCAGCGCACCTGCGCTTCGCCAACTGGGTGTGGCCAGGCGGATTTTTTAAGTTTGGCACACTGTGCGCGCTGGCGCAGCTACTCCTCTATCCCACCTCCGTCCCTCCTACCGGCGCAAGTCGGAAAGAGGGAGGAGAGAAGGCGTGGAGTGGGTTTTACACTCACATCAGACCAATCAAATGAGCCCCTCTCCTTGCCCTTAAATGCGCCGCGCGAAGGCGTAATGAGAGTTTACTCAATTCGCCATGGCAGAAGAGAGCAGCAGCGTCAGACGGCCAAACTTCTCCCAGGAGGAAACTGATGTTTTGGTCCGGGAGGTCCAAGCTCGCAGTGTCCGAATATACGGAACTGCGAGCAGACCTCCACGGGCTGATGATGCAAAGGTAGCCTGGGAGGAGGTCACCACAATTGTAAATCAATGTTGCGTTTCTCTCGTGCGCGCGCGCTCTCTCTTTCTCTCTCGCAGTCTCACTCTGTTTCTTTTCTTTTGACTTTTCTAAGATGACAGATGCTGAATATATACTCCCTATCTGATGCTGTGGCTGTTTGTGGTTGGCTGAGAGGGATGTGAACTCATTAGTTTGCAGCTGTGTTAATCAAATCAGGTTGGGTTTCCATTACGCGTGCCAAACGTGCCAAACGGTGCCAATCCCCTTTGATCTGACATCAGATGTGACGGGACAGTCGATATAGAGATACATTTATGTGCTGATTGCAGATAGTTGCATTGAATAGTGGTTTTTTGGGTATTTATTGCATCGTTAATGTGCCTGATATTCTGGAAACCTGCCTGTGAGGTTTTGGTGACGTGTGCGCACTGTCCGCCGGTCAGCCAAACTTCGGCTTACACCGGCTGCGCTCCCCCTGCGCTGACAGTAGACCTGGTTTCAGCTGGCGAGCTTTTAGCGCACCTTCGGCGAAGCCTTTTGGCACGAAACTGTCACTGCGCCAAGCTGGATCTGTCGACACCTCCCCCTGCTGCGCCGCCACACCCATCTCAGCACACCTCGGTCTGCCAAACTACCAAACTGAGCGCGCCTCGGGTTGCGCTGCTCGAAACTAGGTCTGCGCGGGGTTCGCCACCCTGCGCCACCCTGCGCTGTGCCGGGAAACTAGAGCCCATTGTATGAATGTTCATCTGAGCCTTTTTTCCTTGACTACTTCATTATGGGTTAAAGGAATAATGAAACCGTTAATTGAAAAATACACTTAAGAATAAGAATAAGAATAAGAATAAGAAGTACTTTATTCATCCTCAAAGGGAAATTCAAAAAAGTCTGTCAGCTCATCGTTTTAACAACGAATTATGAAGCCTGATGGCTGTGGGTACAAAAGATCTTCTGTATATCTCTGTCCTGCAACAAAGAGAGAGGAGCCGTCCACCACCGTTGTTTCTTTGGTCCATCAAGGTGTTATGAAGTGGATGATCCGTATTGTTCAGGATGGCCTCCACCATCCTCATTGTGCATCTCTCCACCACATCCCCCAGAGAGTCCATCCTGACTCCGATCACAGAGCCAGCCTTCTTTACAAGCTTATCCAGCCTCCCTGCCTGCTTTTTTCCCAAACTTCATCAGAGAATTTGGACTTTTTCTTCTAAAAACAAAACAATACATAAATAATACATTAAATAATACATTCTCTATTCATTTTCATCTCCCTCCCTTGGGCAGCCATGTGGGTGGTCCTGGCATATTTCTGAGGTCCCAATGCACATATTATGCAGAAAGCAGGCTGCCATTACGACCATCACCATAACATCAACCCGGCTGTTCTGCAGGTCTCGAAGGCGCCTCCACTTGCATTTCATCCGTCCGAAGGCTTGCTCAACAACCACCCTCCCACGGCTGATCCTGGCGTTCTGTAGGTGGTCTGCTGCAGCAAGAGCCCCAGTGTCACGCTTAGGCATGATGATGAATGGGAAGGCCTGTCCAATGTAGGCACTGTCTCCCAGCAAGCAGTATTCGCCCATCTTCTCCTGCCAGGTTGTGAAGAAGCTGGAGGCCTTCAACATCCTCGCATCATGGACTCTGCCTGGTGGTCCTGCAAAAAATATCACTTAACTGCCCCCTCTCATCTACAATTGCTTGAAGGAGGATGGAGTAGAATGATTTTCTGTTCATGTAGTTTCCTCCTCTTATGGGTGGCCTCTGCACCCCGATGTGACACCCATCAATAGCACCGATGACACCATTGAGGCCACTGAGCCAGTGAAAAGCAGCAGCAGATGCTGCTTTCTCACATACATTTGACCAGGAGATGAAGGTTGGTCCCATAGTACACATTATGTTGAGCACTTCTAAGATGGTCTTGTGAGCTGTTGACTGTGACACACAAAACTTATCGGACATCTCTCTGAAGCTGTTGTGGTTGGCCATGTACCACAGGAACATCAGCACCTTCTTTGTCACAGGAAGTGGTGCTAGACCGTGACAGTGTTCAGTTTTTATGCCATTCTCTTGCAATTCCATCCAAAGATATTCGAATTGCGGCTTGATGATTCTGAAATGGTGTGCAAATGTGTCGTCATCCATACTCAGCATTATCTCCCACTCAGTTCCAGTCTTCAGGATGATTTGCCCTCTTGACCGCAATATAGTGGATATCAAAAGCATCCTAAGTAAGTGAGTAAGTGAGTAAGTGAGTGTGTTTCAGTAAAATGTTGTGACATTTAAATATCAAAGTAATATCTGCTGTCACTTATAAAACGGAAAGGTGAAATCAGGCAATCTGATTGGTTCTTAACTGTGATATAATGAGCATATAGCTTCGACCACTCCGCGGCAGAGAAGCAACTGTTACAGTAGGTAGCAAAAAGTAGATGTTTTTTTGATGACGTTAAATAGCCTAAATTAGATAAATTCACATGTTCAAGGTTAACGCTGATCTCCGCATGTTGTACATATCATTTAAAGGGAAATTTCTGTTTATTTCAACCTGTCTCCTATCGTCCTAAATTTGTTTCAAGTGACTAGTGACATAAAAATAATAGTTAGCATGTTAGCCGTTAGCCTAGATACAGCCGGGGTGCATAGTAGCGTCAGACCTGTTAAAACGTAAGTGAACGGGCAACCTTCAAGTGCAAAGTTAGTCCACTAAACAAGCTTTTTTCCAACAAAGA
>NC_065525.1:5424816-5428620 GCF_006386435.1 Epinephelus moara
ACATTTATCCTAACGATATGAGGCGGTCTTTGTGGAAAAAAAGCTTGTTTAGTGGACTAACTTTGCACTTGAAGATTGCCCGTTCACTTATGTTTTAACAGGTCTGACGCTACTATGCGCCCCGGCTGTATCTAGGCTAACGGCTAACATGCTAACTGTTATTTTTATGTCACTAGTCACTTGAAACACAATGAAATGTGCTACCTTCTCCGTCTTTTATCCTCATCTGCGGCATTCATCAGTTGGAGTGCATGATGGTTTTGAAGCTGTCAACTCAAATGCAAAAATTGTTGTCAACCCCGAGGTGACGTCATTCCCACTTCCGACTTCCGACCTCCAAGTACAAAACCAACGCACCACTGGTTTAGGAATGTTATGTCTCTGTGTCTTTAAATAGGCCATTTCAGTTCACTTCCTACAGGAAGTTAGTAACAAAAGAAGTCACCCCTGATATGAATACTTTGTTTAATCGGATTTTCAAGGGTAAGTATATTTTTTCGACATATTTTAATTTCAGATTCTTAAAATTTTCAGTTTTCAAATCATTGTTATTCCCTTACTCACCATTCATTCTGTGTAATTTGCTACAGTTTATAAGATTCAAACAACAACAATTTCAGCACTTGCAGAATTACACACGCTTGTTAGTTATTTTTCTAAATATAACATTAGTTCTTGTGCATAAAAAGTGGGGTCATATATTGCCTTCTGAAAAAGCACATCAGGGCATTTTTCCTGTGTCTGCTTCCAGTAAATTACACCCGTCTATCCTGCCTTCAAAGAAATCCAGCCAGTCTTCAACATGATTCAGAATGTCCTTTCACTTGTATTTTGTGCTATATCTTCTCCACTGCTTCCTCCTTCTCCTCTCCCTCCTCTTCCTCAAGCTCCAGGCTGCTGAGTCCTTCACATTGTTGAAGAAAACAAGGGAGCATACTCTTTGTTTGGCCCCATGAGCCTCTTTGAGGGATCTTTCCGTCAATGTCCTTTGACATCGAGGGCCCAGCTGCACTGTGGAAACTCTCTGATCACAGCAACTAGCAAGCTAGTACAAATGATATTACCCCAATGATGTTCTCTAGAAAAGTACTAAACCAAGTTATTCTGAGCATAGAAAATATGATTGTATTGTCTACTTGTGAAGGTCACGATCAAAAACTAAGCACACATTGCCCTGTGAGACTGTGGCAGATTCAAATGTTAAGGCATTGGAAATCCCAAAACTTAAATTTCTCCATATTATATTCATTCACAATCTGTTTTGTCAGACAAACATAGAAAACCAACAGTGCATAATATGGATATGTTAAAAAGCCTTTATAGTACATTTCCTAATTTTTGCTACCATCCTTCCACTGCGCCTTAACAGGGAAACACATAGTGTGGGTTTTATATTAGAAAGATTGCAACTTTGGAGGATACCACTGTACACTTGGTGTTTCTCAAAGTCATGGATTCATCCTTGGTAGGATAAGTCCTTCCAACATCGAGGTTAACTCAGGGTTTTCAGTACCTCATGTCATCTAAGTCTCGGATGACTGAATTTTTGGATAGTGTTTTAAGATTACAAATTGTCATTTACTTCCCACGCCACTGACATTTAACTGTCTCGTAGTTGCAGACACTTTCGCCACCATTTTATAACATGATATGAAGCAGCCTACTTCATTCGTGGTTCTGATGATGTCGCTCGCAATTAACACCCCTGCCTCTTTCACATGAACGAACATGTGGTTTGATAGGAAAACCCAGAGTTGACTGAACTGGTTGATAACCAGCTTTGTAATACCGGTTATCCAGACAGCCAATGTTAGGGTTAGTCAAACCAGATAACGAGAAGATATGCTGGGTAAGCTGAACTGGCTTCTTAGTTCAGGCCTCTGGTGATACTGCATTGTGCTTTTGGACTTTTAGCTTACATGTGTTTTGATGACAGTTATTCACACATTGCACAGGCCTCCACTAACCAGAGATACTAAGATACTAAATAACAGCAGCTGTTCTATGCTCATCTGAAAGATGATCAGGTAGTCTTCAAGGAACTCTGCTTAGATACCAGTGTGGTACTGGGACTCAGGGCCTGAGCAGGTGTGCAATAATGTCGCACCAGTCTGACTTCATGTTTACTGTCAATATCCATCAAACCCCCCCAAAAGAAAATAGCAGACAGACTGTTGTTTGTGTGGTTAGTACAGAGAAGTGACATTGCACAAGGTAACTTCAACAAACAAGTAATGGCAGCGATCCAACCTGCATGTAGTTGGATCCTTTGAAGTGATCACACCTTACTCATGAGACTGCCTCTAACAGCAGGAGCTCCTTTGATCAGAGATTCTTTTGAACATGCACCCTCACTATTTGTGAGAGGCTGCCACGTTACGCTGCACCTGTATGCTGCAGTATGACTGTAACCCCCCATGTATCACAAGCGAGTTTTCACAGATGTGACAGTTTCTTTAATTCAACCCAAATAAATGCATTTCTTTTTAATACATGATTGCTGCTCAAAATATGTAGAGAGGATTTAATTCAAGATGTGATTGAAGTTTGAGATACTATGTGATATTTTAGAAAAATGTGTTTCTGGGCTGTAAAAAGTAAATGTAGCCTGTCAGGAATCCCTTTAGGGGATTCTCTTAGTTGCATTTTTTGGCTGAGAGTTACATGAGGAGATCAATACCACCCTTGCCTGTATGCTAAATATGAAACTCGATCCAGCAGATGGTTAGCTTAGCTTAGTATAACAAATGGAAGCACAGGGAATTAGCCTGGCTATGTCTAACTAAAAATAGATCTACCAGCACCTCTAAGGCTCAGTAACTAAAGTTATATCTCATTTGTTCAATCAGTACAAATACGAAAGAGTAAAAAAAACAACAATTCTGTGCTTTTACTGGCCACAAAACTCTTGCACATTACCCCCTGTAAACCATAGCATATTAAGTTTTACACTTTGGTGTTTTGTACAGATGAAATAACCAAGATGTATGTTTATGAGTGAGCAGTGGAGGTATTGGTTGGTCGAGTTATTCAACCTTTGGACAGAGACAGTCAAGCACTTTTTCCTTGGTTCCAGTCTCCAGCATATACTAAACTAAAACTAATTACCTCAGAGCTCTAGCTTAACATTTAGCATACAGACATGAATGGTACCGATTCTAACTAATGGCAACAAAGGCAATGTGTGTCATGTACTTCCCAAACTGTCAAACTATTTCTTTAAACACCCTGACAGAAGTTGAGCACCAATTGAAGTGAGGTGCAGGACATGGTTTGGACACTAATGGAAACAAGTGGGCTGTAGGTAATCCTCCATACATTGCAGGGTTCGACATAACCCATGGCCCGATGGCCCGGGGCCAATCAAAAAGTATGTTGGGCAAGTTGACTGACAGATCACAGGCCCGCTCGGGCCAGTGACACTGTAAGGCTTTTTTTGTCAGGGGAACAACTCCAGCGGATTTTTATCCCACTTTTCTCGAGCCTTCAGTGGATTTATTGGGCTTTTTGGCCAAAGGTGCCCTCACCTTTGCTCGTGCAATGAAACACCAGAGGAGGGGGAAACGTGCCGGTGCACTTGTGCGTCTCCGCCAACGCGGACACCGCACACCGCTGCCATGCAGGTATATTTCTCTCCAACGTGCGTTCGCTAGCCAATCAACTGGATGAACTTCAGTGAACTTCAGCTACTGATGGTGAAAAACAGAGACTTTTCTACATCTGCAGTTTTGTGCTTCACGGAGACGTGGCTGTGTGGATCGATACCGGACTCTGCGCTGCAGCTGGCAGGCTTCCAACTCTTGA
>NC_065525.1:5429120-5438220 GCF_006386435.1 Epinephelus moara
TGCACGGCTACAGTTCACTATTTTAATTATTAAACAGTTTTTTTTTTCAGTCCAGTTACTACCGTTTACGTCTAGATCCGGACCAAATTAAATAATGGTTAGTTTTTTTTTCCGGCCATGAACCAGCATTTACGTAACATTATGCTTCTGCCCATCCATGCAGTTCTACTTGTAGCTAACGTTACTAGCTACCTAGCTAGTAATGTTAGCGTCAAAGTTACTATCAGACAGTTTGCATTCTTTGTGCCATTTTCAACCTGATCTCACAGAAATATGTGAAATGACCACGACCTCTTCGGTATCTAGATGGAGTGTAATAACTAGTTCAGCTTTACGAGATATTAGATATATTCAGTAGATCTATCTTTTTTTACGACCCCATTTTACAAGCCGCAAACAAACCTACTGTCCCAAAAATGCCGTTTCTAGCGTATTAGCTAAAATATCGAAAATTAGCCTACATCTTTACTTTTTCTTGACATAGTTCATCTAGAGGCAGTGTAATAACCAGTTCGGCTTTACTAGATATTAGATATATTCAGTAGATCTATCTTTTCACGACCCTATTTTTACAAGCCGCAAACAAACCTACTGTCCCAAAAACGCTGTTTCTAGTGTATTAGCTAAAATATCGAAAATTAGCCGACATCTTTACTTTTTCTTGACATAGTTCATCTAGAGGCAGTGTAATAACCAGTTCAGCTTTACTATATATTAGATATATTCAGTAGATCTATCTTTTCACGACCCTATTTTTACAAGCCGCAAACAAACCTACTGTCCCAAAAACGCCGTTTCTAGTGTATTAGCTAAAATATCGAAAATTAGCCGACATCTTTACTTTTTCTTAACATAGTTCATCTAGGTGCAGTGTGTTTACTAGTTCGGCTTTACTAAATATTAGATATACTGGGTAGATATATCTTTTACAACCCTATTTAGAACCATACTTTGCAAATCAGAAGAACTACAACTATGTTGGGACTGCATGGCGCGGTCCCAGGGAATTGTAGTTTTTTAAAAATATAAGTGTTTTTCCTAGATTTGGAAGTTGTAAATACTGAATTGAGAGTACACTGTGGACTTTAAGGGGATGGTAAACACACTTGTGTAATCAGATTTTAAATATCTAATTTCTAAATGGGTGAAAATTATTTTTTATCCATATTTTACCCATATCTGACAGCACCCCCAGTTGTTGATTACACTCACATGATAGTTGAGGTCAAGAGCTCTCTATAACAGTTGGTCCCATGTCTGTACCCCCTTTTGTTGCTGAGTTAAAAGCCCTCAAACATGCACTGAGGTCAAGGTTCAAAGGTCAATGGCTGAAAGCAGGAGCCATGTAGAATCTTCACACTGACATGTGTTACTCTCCAGGTTGAGACCTTTTCCAATGATGTATTTGGTTTAGCTCTACAACAAAGTTTTGATTTTTTCATTTTTTGGACAGAGAGCACTTTGAAGGCCCAGTGTATAAAATGATTTTGTTTGTTTCTTTGCTTGTTTTTTCTTTTTTACTGTAGATAGTTACTAAAATGAGTCATCCTCAGAGAATACAATACTACTAAAAAGTAAACCAATAATAACAATAATGAAATAAGCAAAAATAATATTAAAATTATACTGAAATTTTAAAATCTATTTACAGAGTGGAATGGTAGCCTAATAGATAATATAGATAGAATTTATTATTGTTTAGACATTATTTATTATTGCTTAGATACTATTTAGTCTATTATTGTATTTACTTTTAGCATGTTCTACTTTTATCTACTGTAGGCTGTATGTTTTAATTTATTTAATAACGAATTTATATTATGTTAGGCCTACATCTTAATATTTTATGTCATTTATCATAGTTTAGTTCTTAACTCCAGTGTTTCCTCAGTGGGAGCNTTTTTTCTTCTTATTTATTTATTTATTTATTAGTGCCGTTTGGATTCAGTTACGGCAGACGGACGGCAATCTGAAATGGAATGAAGCCCACACACAACAGACAGTAGCTACAAAACAGTAGTGGAACGTGCCCCATCCGTCCACAGCACAAGGCTCTTAAAGCCCTACGCTATCAAAAGCTGGCAAAATACATTTATTTTATTTTATGGCCTTAACATTAACTTGCCATATTGTTGTGTTATCAAGGACACTTCCGTGTTTTTGTGTGTATACAGGAATGTTAAAGATATCACTGAGGAAAATGAGGTTGACGTGACGTTATTGAATCAGGGAATCCGTGTGTCCACCACGAAAAAGGATCCTAATTGACTTTACATTGGCATTGTTTCCGTGGTACTGGCACGTAATTTCAACCCATTACGTGCTGCCACCACGGAATGGGGTGTTAAGATGTTGTGGTCATTTCACGTATTTCTGTGAGATCAGGTTGCAGCCACCACTACACGCACCGGATGTATACATGCCAGCGTAGGGTCCAGTGTTTGCATGCTGTAAATTTCACAGGAAACAGTATGGAATTTATGTACTGTTGAAAAACAAATTGCCTGTAGCCTTTTTGTTTCAGGAAGTTAACTGCATTAATTAATTAATTAATTAATTAATTAATCTGAAAGCACCTTAAGTCTCCTGTGTGTATAAGAATAACATGAGGGGTAGGTGAAGTGCTTTGCAGCATCATTGTGTAGTTTTTATGTAATGCGGAAGCTCTTCTCTCTGTTCACTCCAAGGAAAGCATAGACGCTGTGCAGGCCAGGTGCAGGGTTATTGAGGTGAAACAGACTGAGTAGAGAGTTATTTTCTTCACCACAGAGGTGTCTGGAGTTGGTTAATTCTGCAGCGTGTGTTGGTCAGCTGGCCTAATTTGTTAACGTTACTGCGAACATTCGTCTCTCTGGGTGACGGCATAGAAAGTATTCACAATATAACGTTTGCCTTGCAAATGTAATTATTTAGACAAGCTTGCAACTGCTGACTTTTGATGATGAATTACTTACTTAAGCGTGCCCGTGCTGTAAACTGTCTTGGTGCTGCGCTACCCTCACGGTTAAGTTCCGCCTGTTTCGTTGTGTTAACATTACGTTATTTATAAAACATTTAAATATTTGATTACTGACATTTGAGAATCAATTATTTCCCCCACCACTACACAGTATTATGAGATAGATCTGAGAAAAAAAACCCTCTACAGCAGCTGTTGGAAAACAACCAGTCAGAGCCACGGAGTCTCTATGTGAAATGAGATCAACTAGGCAGCGCTCAAATATAAAATCAAGATTCTGTTACTTCATTGCCTATTTCTTGCCTCAGATGTTTTCAGAAACATATTTTGGTGTACTGTTTAGCTGTAAAATGAGAATTTGTGACCCAGCTGGTGGGCAGTGCTCCGTTTAAACATGACGAATAGGTCACAGTCTTTCTGATTTATTGCTGAACAGTCAAGGATGTAGAATTTGGTAGGGAGAGTAGGAACATGTCTCTACCAATATCCAGGTACTACTGAATTGTCCCTACCAATAATTTTAATCAAGAAGTGACCACTGTTGTCCATCAGTGTCTATTCAATAAACAATTCACAGATCTTGTTCAATACTATGAGGCCCACCTCCCTGATGCAGTATTGCTGATAGAACTGGCTTTGCTGTCTCTTGCTAATGTGTGGCTGCAGCACCAAAGCTCTGTCAACTAGATGAATTTAGTCAAAGAGGACACCAGCATCCTTATAACAGTTCTTTGCATGAAAACCCTGTGAGGCAAATTGTGATTTGTGATATTGGGCTTTATAAAAAAAATTGATTGATTGATTGAAACAAGAGACAAATTGTGTCTTTTATTTCATAAAACAAGTGCATTCTATTTTTCAATAAGGGATGATCACATACTACAATGGTATGGGTGGTGGCCCCCAAATGTTTCTTGTGTTTATGTGTGTATTGATATGCTCAGTCTGGATGACTTCAGATTTTTTTTTTAACCAGCTTGTATCAAAACAATGTGGGTAGTATATGTAAATAAACTGTGGTTAACTTTCCTCCATCTAAACAGTGCCTAGATATCCCTCCTCACAAGAGACGGATGCACCCCTCCCTCTCTCTCAAATTTAGGATGAAATCCAATCAAACGGATTGTTTGCTATGCTCGCCACTCCTCATCAGAGCACAGAACCTAGCAATGCTGAGATGGTTGAAAAAACTGATGCAAGACCCTCCAGTGCCGCTCCAGTTGGAGTAGGATGCAACACTTGGCTTCAGTACTCTGAAGACGATGTTTCATCTGTTTCTGCCCCTGTGGTAAGTTAGTTTGTTAAAGTAGGCTATAGGCTAACGTTAGCTTGTGGATTTTTAGCTAGTTCTAGTTCTTTGCGATAGCTAACATTAGCAACTTAACTAATCGTGTACATGATGGCCTTACAAAGTTTTAAAATGTGACTGTGTTCTAAATTTTGATGTTTATGATAATGACGGTAACATTACAGTTAATCAGAAGAGGTGTACTCGGTTCATTCATTCAGTAACGTTAATAATTAGGCTAGCAACTTTAGCTACAGAGATGAAGGTCATGCTTGAACTAGCAGCCAGTCATGTTTCTAAATTTCCTACAGGTAAGCTGAGTATCCCCTCCGCTTCTTTGCTCGTTCGCTGTCATTCTGCCTCCACAGCCGTGCCTTAAAGTCTCCACGACTGAATTGCTAGCTAGCTAGCTACCTAAAATTATTAGCTATAGCAAGATAATAATTAGCTAATAATAAGAGGGCAAGGATTATTTTAGCACACTATGCCTACCAGAGAGGCAACGGTATATTGATAAGCTTATTGCCGGTCTACCTCAGTGTCCCTTATCCCTAACTTGCTCGTCTTGGAAAAAACATGAGCAGAAATCAGTCAGTTAACTAAATTGACCGCTACTCCCCCATCTCCACATTCTCCCCTTACTGCTGTCCGAGCATGATGTGGAGATTCTTCTTTAAGAAGATGAGCATTTCGGCATGCTCAGCCATCAGCCTGCTCCTACTACCGGCACACGTTGATGTTTTGAGACATGCCTCTACATGCTGGTAGATTGATAGAAGTGCTAGAGTGGACCGCTGGAATGGACTGCTTGAATTGCAGAGCACTTGGCACAATTATAACAGAAGTTGCATTCATACTAGGGCTGCCACTAACGATTATTTTCATTGTCGACTAATCTGTCGATTATTTCTTCGATTAGTTGACTAATCATTTCATCGAAAAATGTGTTAAAATGTTGAAAAATGTCGGTCTGTCTCGCCCAAACCCCAAAATTACGTCATCTAATGTCTTGTTTCATACTCACGCCAAAAGGTTTTAGTTCACTGTCTCGGGAGAGTGTGTAAAGCTGCCAATATCGGAACGCAAGTCATCGATTAGTCGACTAATCGTGGCAGCCCTAATTCATACTGTCAATGCTTTAGCATAACAGTTAACTGTTACTCAAAAAAATACATTTGGAGGGTTTGACAAAGTGTTTGCTGCACACATAGGCATACCGAGTGTCAGGATCCCACAATTTCTTCCCTGTTGAAGCCTCACATTTTATTGCCTGTATCCACTTTTGTCTTCTACAAGGTTACGTTTTTCTGCTCGGCAGCTGATAAAAGCTAAGCTCTGGGTTTTTATTGGCCGTGCAGCCCGCCACACAGCAACATATCGGCATTTGGACTTAGGGAAAACTCAACAGGCTGGAAACGGAGGGGGAAAGTGTGAGGGGAAAGCGGGCCTTGTTTCCTCTTTGGGGGCATGGCTTTCAGATTATGACGCGTTGTGCTCTGTCTCTATTGTGAGAGTAATTCAGTACAAGGCTGTGGATTAAAAACAAGGGAAGTTATTTATAAATATGTCTATGGGTTTTTTACGGTGGCCGACAAGGACAAACGCAATGCAAACAGAGAAACGCATTGCAAATACAGAAACGCACTGCATATAAGAAAACAAGTGCAAAGGGAAAATGCTGCAAATACAGAAATGCACTGCAAATAGAGAAACGCGCTGCATATGAGAAAACAAATGCAACCGGAAATCGCTGCACAGAAACTTGCTGCATATACAGAAATGTGCTGCATACTGAAATGCGCTGCAAAAAAGAACACAAATGCAAAAAGAAAACGCTGCATATACACTCATACAACGGAAGTGCTCCAGGCCTCTAGGGGCAGTGCTGAGCTTCCACCCGAGACACAGACGAGTGAGCGAGAAGAAGATATGTTTGGAGGAGAGTTGGAGCCGGGACAGGCAACACAGAAAGGTACGTATTCTTTTTTTATTTTTCTTTCTTTCTTGTTTTTCACATGTGGCCCTCATCTTTTACTGTATAATGAAAGTGAAGCTGATTTACACAGCTGACGTTAGCGTGCTAGAGACTTTGAGTTTTACACGAGTAGTGTATCCGTAGTAGTAATGTTAGCCAACGTTACTGTAACTAACGTTGCTTTCCGGGACACCCCAGGTTTCAGTTCGGAGGACTTTTCTGAACATTTTTTAATGTATAATACAGAGGTCATGAATATATTGTAGATTTATTCATTAGAGACTTTTAACAGCTCATATCATAAATAATTTGATATTAGTTTTGGGTTATAAAATTAAATATTATCTATTGTCTACTGTTTAGAGCTGAACCGCTGTGAAACAATCATGACATAATGTTTTCTCTGATTTGCCTGTCTATCAGTGCCACCTCCTCCCATTCAGTCTGTACCACGGACACAACACTGCACTGCCCAAGTCTGAGGAGGAGGACAGAAAAGACACACTTTTGCAATAATCCAATATCAGAGGCTCACCGCAAATATAGGAAATATGCACGAGTGGGATAAAAAATGAAGGTGAAAGTGATTACATCCAGCAAGGACTTTCACCCAACGATGATTGTGATGATAATAATAAATACTAGCAATGATGATAAATAATCTAACACAATACATTCATAAAAATGAAACAAAAGAGCCTAACATAGGAAACAGATTATCATGACATTTACATTAAAATCCTAAAAACAAGGAAAATAAAATCAAATAAATCCACCATAAAAACACTTCCAAGACTTTTATTAAAGTTTTTTTAATGAATGTGGTTTTGACATGCTTTACATTTAGTTAAAAGGCAACTTTTAATATTTTGTAAGACAGCCAGGCTATCATAATTTGTGCATACTCATGGGGGAACTGCCCATTGGTTCGACTGCCCATTGGTTCGACATCCCATTGTTCCAACCATATTAAACTCATTGTTCCGAAGTCTGTTCCGAAATCATCATGATGCCCTGTGGTTAAGGTCTGGTTAGGTTTAGGCACAAAAACCACTTGGTTAGGGTCAGGAAAAGATCATGGTGTGGGTTAAAATGAAAAAGAAAGTGACAAACACATAAGCCGTGAGCCTGCTCCGCCTCAAGCCGGTCGTGGCGCACCATACGCCCGCCGCGAGCCGTTCAGCACCGTCGGACTAATGGGATGTCGAACCAATGGGCTGTCGAACCAATGACATGGACCCACTCATGGTCTGAGAATTTCTTTGCAGAAAGAGGCCCAATGTGTACAGGTCCACGAGAGACGACAGATTGCAGCTGAAGGTCTTCTCTGCTGACAGGATAATGTGCTGCAGCCTGTTCTTGCTGAAAAATGTTGTCTCTCTATCTTTTTCTCCCTTTGTTTGTCAGGGTCAGCATCGGACAGCAATAACGTTAGCAATAACGTTAGCACATTGCACTGTACTAGCTGTATATGTTGCTGCCTATTGTTGATATGTGTTGATGTTGTAAGCTAATTTAAGTAAAAACGAACTCTGAATGAGCTTGTTAAGAGTCTTTTAGACAAGACAGTTGACTAGGAGAAATGTGTGTGTGCTCGCTGAAGGATACCAGGAGACAATCCTTGGACTTTTATTTGGAACATAGAAGATCCCAGATTCAGCTATCGTCACGACTGTTTTTGCTGCCAGCTTCATCCAGCTTGTCCAACTTGGGTCCATGTCATTGGTCCGACAGCCCATTGGTCCGACATCCCAGAGTCCGACGGTCCGCGGTGCTGAACGGCTCCTGGCGGGCGTATTTCTACCTTGATGGTGGACACTATTTTGTTTATTTTAAGTGTGAATGTGTTTGAGACAAAGTGCACATTTGAAGTGGAAATTTTGCATTTTACTGTTTAAATGATGCTCAGAGTCATCTGTGAAGGTTTAAAGGTACAGTACAATTGATTTTACTAGTGCATTGAAATCTTTGAGAAAGGTGTAAGCTTGCTACTTTACATCATTGGTACACTGTTAAATATAATTTTCTTGCTTAAAACTGAGAAGAGGTTTTTAATATTTCACTAAACTAAATTCATTCTTTGCATTTAAAGTACTGTGTGTGATAGGGTTGGGTGATAATACAGTAATAAGGTATCCCGCGGTATCTAAAAATAGCAACGGTATCAGTTTCATTACTGTCATTAAAAAATCTGCCTCGCATAAAGGCCTATAGGGGCCTTATATAATACTAAATATAATTTATTTAATGCCTAAATAATGAGTGCTTGTCCAGCACCTATGTATGTGTGGTTGAGTTTTCAATTTAATACTATTACAACTTAAAACTAATAGTAGGCTATAATGTTTCTCTTTAAACTGCCCTTAACTGTCGGGAGATGACATTTGATAAAGTTTTTGGATGTGACGTTGTCACGTGACAGCTCGGACGTGAGAAAGAGAAGAAAACATGTTGAGGTGCGCATTAAGCGAGTTGGTCCTCCCCAAAAACCCCACAACTTCCAGTGTTTCCGCTACATTCATTTTCATTTTCATTCAATTATTGCCGCCGCTGCTGCTCCTTCAAAACATTTATTTTGCAAATGCACCACCACCGCTCTGAGACATCTGTGCACTTGCACAGCGCAGCAGCCAATGTAGTGAGGAGAGCAGCGGTCGGGGGAGTGGGGGAAGGCTCCTATTTAGGGATGCACCGAATATATTCGGCTGAATATTGCAAAAAAACACACATTCGGTATTCAGTGGAATAAGTGAAAAGCAAGACCGAATAATAGCGGCGTGTTTAGATAATGCAATCAAACAGAGTGCGGTGACGGACGGAGTAAAATGTCAACAGTGGCGCGATATTTTACTCGCATTTGCGACTAAAAATAGTTTTG
>NC_065525.1:5440254-5472966 GCF_006386435.1 Epinephelus moara
TTGAATAGTTTTGAAGCATAGGATGCTGCTATAGTTATCATTATACTTTGTTTTTATGTCATTTTCAATGAGGAATAGCCTGTTCTGACGGACAGAAAAGTTCAGACTTGGAGAGGGTGAACTTTTCAAACTAAAGGTAGGCTCTAAAAATAAACCAACAAACACTATTTCCCATTGCTTCTCAGGATAGGATTATATTTGCCCATTTTCGGTTATGCCTTGTTTTTTATTGTTCTGTTTTTCTTATTTGATAAGCCCTAGTACTGGATGCTGTAGAGCTGTGCTTTAAATTTATTTGATTTATGTTGATAGGTTCTAAAAATAAACCAACGGACAGTACCCGTTGCGGTCTCAGGATACGTTGTATAGCACACATTATCGTTACTGCCTTTGTTATTTATTATTACATTTTTATTATTTGACAAGCCTATAAGTATTGGATGTTATAGGGCTGTGTTTTAATTTAATTGATTTGTGTCGATTACTGTACTGGAAGTGGACTGTAGCCCAAAGACAATTTTTTAAGAATATTTATTAATAAAAGTTGTTAATGTTATACATGTTTTGTTGTTATTTTTTACAGTATTCTTAGGCCTATGTAATGTTTGCTATTCTGTTGCTGAACGGTATAGGCGCAAGCCGATTCCCTCTGAGCCCTCTAAAGTGATTTTTAATTAGTCACGGTAATGCTGTATACCCTGGGAAAATGTGGGGAAGGTTTAACGGTAACAAAATTTGGATACCGCCCAACTCTAGTGTTTGAGTCAGATTTTATTTCATTAAGGTGTAATTTGAGATTAAAAAGGGGAATAATAACTAAAACATAATTCTTAGTGGGATTTAACATCAGTGAATCATATATTCCTGCTAAGTGGAGGCACCGTCATTTATTTGTAATTCATAACAAGGTTTTAAAAGCTGGTAAATTTATTTCTGTTATACAGGTTACGGTTAGCCATAGCTAAAACTACCCAGGGCCCCGCCCATAGTACTACAATACCTTTTAGACATATATAGATACATGGGACGGGTGTTACACAAATTCATATTATATATTTATTTAATTTATGTGAAAATATTTCTGTATAATTTTTTACACATACGGAAAAAAAAAGAAAAATATTAAATTAAAACTGCTTCAATAGTTACTTATAGTGAATTATTGGATTCCCAAATTGAATTTAGGCCAAATAATTAAATTGTTACTCGTTCATTTCACCAATATGTTTTTATGAATCGCTAGAGTTGCTTGTCATCATCATCCGGGTCATTTATACTGAAATGAGGATGCGGAGGCAGAGAGAGCAACAGCTGGCCAGAGAACAACAAACCACTGCACATCCGAGAATAGATGCTAACTGGTGGTGTTCTTGTGGACAATNCATCATCCGGGTCATTTATACTGACCTACTAACGTCTGACCTGGATGATGTCATCCAGGTGCGCCGTCGCACACCTGCAGCACGGCTCTGTTTACAGCTGGAATTTGCTACTATTAGTTTTTTGAAACATGGCTGAATATTTGTCAGATTTTGAGGTTGTGGACGACGACTTTGAATATGATGGACGTCCTTACCGTTTTGAGACAGAGTATACGGATGAGGAGCTCGTTGAAATGAGGATGCGGAGGCAGAGAGAGCAACAGCTGGCCAGAGAACAACAAACCACTGCACATCCGAGAATAGATGCTAACTGGTGGTGTTCTTGTGGACAATGTTCCACTATGCCAACAGAGGAAGAATGCCTTTGTTGCTCCGAGTGGGATTTGAGGCCAGGAGATACACGTCTGAATGTCTCCAGAAATGGCTGTCTCACAACTACAGAGGATTTCACTTCTATGATCAGTCGTGTTGTTGTAGAGACTTTTTTTCGTGTCCCGAAAGTAAACTGGAAGACCCAGCCAAAGCCTGCAGGACCGAACGGGCAACTTTCGATTGAGTAAGTAGCCTACACACATGCATTAATTTTTTTCCTTGAATTTGTTTGCTTGATAAGTAAATAACTATGAGAATTTACATTTCTTTAGTTTAAGTAAATAACTATGAGAATTTACATTTCTTTAGTTTCTTCTCATCCCTTGTGTAGAACGGCCCACACACTGCACAAAAAGCAGAGGCACTTCTTATGCAAAACGTGAATTTATTATTACATAGTGCTCAGTGACAAAAAGTGAAAAACAGAAAGGTGAACGTTTCAGTGGTAAAGAGGATTGTCTTTACAAATTGCCTCTGATTTTTTTTTGCAGTGTGTGGACCATTCTACACAAGCCATTTGACACTCATTCTTTGGCTTTATGCACCTGCTTTACACATAGAAAGCCAGACTTCAAGAGCGCACACTTTTCTCCCTCCTCTGTATTTACTTTCTTCTAATCAACTTGACCCTCTGTCCTATAGGCAGTGCAGACTCGTAGCCTATCGCATTGTGCTGGAGTGGGCACTTGGAGGGGAACGCTTTGGACCTGGCAATAGAAGAGTGATTCCTAGCTGCATTGTTACAGCCATCAGAAGCAAATACCCATCACCCACAGGCAGTTATGTTGGATTCACTGAGGCAGAGGAGATTTTCAATATCATTTGATAACAAACTGCAGTATATACATTTTATACAGAGAACCGTTATCTTTCATTACTCCTGCTAATAAAAAATAAAAGCACAAAGTTGTTTTTTTGTCTTTATTTCAAGTACAAACAGACAAATACAAACAGCATACAGTACAAACACCTACAGCGGTGAGGCTAATATGGTGTTGCTCTGAAAAAACTCCCAAAACGAGTGGTCCGTCTGGCCACTAGAACGTTTCTGTCTGGTCTAGGAACCGGAGCAATGTTCTGAAGCAGTCTTTTGTCTCTTCTCCTTGCGAGGCACTGTGTAAAACATATTTGGATCATCCCTCATTTGCAGTACACGCTCCATAAGGTATCTCCGGAAAGTCTGCGTTGTCTGAACATAGATGGGCTTCGTCACCCATTCTTGCGTCTGTCTGGAGAAGGGAAAACTCCAGCGGAGTTGTCCTGCGTAAAAAATGAAAGCATTTTCTTATTATAGATCACCATATAAGACCTTCACTATTTTTATGTGAATGCAGTTTTCAATTCCAGGAAATATATTACAGCACAAAGCAGGGTTTTGCAAAGATATATGAAGATTGTCAGTTGTCAAAGACAGTAGAACACAAAGCAGGCTTTTAAAAATTTGCAACACCCCATTAGTTACCATTCTGCCCATCATAAATATCTATTCCTCTCATGTGATTGACTGGGTGTGTCTCTGGCATCAGTGCTGCTTTCTGCAACAACCTTCAGTAGTTGTTTTGTTTATTCTTGCTTGTAGAGAACAAAATAACACAATTAGGTAAATCTATCGCTCTACATATATATATATATATATATATATATATATATATATGTATATATATATATATATTTTCTGTCAATCTCACCTTACCTTCTTTAGTAGTAGCCTGTGGTCTGCCTACATTTTCGTTGTGGTCCATTATTGCCAGCTGTGTGCATGCCCGCATGGAGTCATATCCAAACTGCAATCTTTTCGGAGCGTATTTCAGCACCACGGAGTGATACGCCTCCAGAGATCCTGTGTTGGTGAATGACCACAGACAAATATATATAATGTGTGTTTATTTGACTAGTATATTTTTGATTTCCTAGTGAACTGTAAAGCTATTTGAACTATAGCATTTTCTGTGCCAGAGTGCCACCTTTTGGCATGACAGGTAGGCTAATGGATAAAAACTCTGAAAAACAGGAGTCATTCCCAGCCCACGGCGGCAGATTGCAGTTCCACCCCACATTTAGAAGAAACAATGACGAATTATGAAACATAAACATTATAACTCTGTAAAAGGGACATACCAGTATGTTTGAAAAGTGACATGCTTCATATCCCGTAGGAGATTTTTGTCTGTCACGATGTCTTTGAGGGCATTGAAAGCAGGTGAACCAGGCTCAATCCACTTCTTTCTCTCTTGCTGCTCGTCCGTCAAAGGATGATGATAGCAGGCGTACTCAACACCGTCTTCTTCCCATCGATGCACACCACTGATGTGATGCAGCACCAAAGTCCATTGACAGATGGAAAGCTGAAATGATGAAAATGGACCCTCAGCCAAACATTTCTCTTCAAACCTAATTATGAAATACAGAACTGTAAAGCTATGTTTACAGTATGTATGTAGCAGATTATGGCAGAGATTTTTCATATTTTAAGTCATTATGTTTCCATAAGTGGAAACAATCAAAATCCTATTCCGCTCCTGAATAGTATATAATTTTTCAAAACAATAACAGCATGTTTTTTGTGATTGTTTTATGTTATACATTTTCTATTTCTAAATCATTTCATTCTTACCTCCTGATCTCCCTTTGACAGTGTGTTCACACCGGGCGCGAGGCGAATTTTTCGCGCGATAAGATTACATACAAAGTCAATGTAAAGACGCGAATAGACGCGAATTTGTGCCGGCGGCGCGAATGGCTAAGAAAGACTTGGCGTGGAGGAAAGTGAGTGAGGAGGTCGGTCTGCCTAGTAAGTTTTGAAAATTGATTCCAACTATCGGCTGTACTTTTCTATCAACAAAGTTAGCACTAGCATTAGCCCCAGTTAGCACAACCGATGTAGCTTGCTTTCCGGCCGGCATACTTGTCTGATTTACTAGCACCAAAAACAATTCATGTTTACGTGTGTTTCTTCAGAGGAGATATGCTGCCGCAAGTGGAAGGGACTGAGAGATACGTATTTGAAAGAAAAGAAAAAGGAAAGAGAAAGAAAGACTGGATCGGCAGGGACAGGAGGAAAGCGGTGGAAGTACTCTGCGGTCCTCTCCTTCCTCGACCCCTTTGTCACCCCGAAAGAAACCAGTGGAAACATGCGGGTGGGGGTCGAGGAAGAAGACCGGACCGCAGAGTACACACAGGATGAGGGGCCAGTGGAGGACCAGGGCTCAAATGCTGCAGCAGCAGAGCCATCTGATGTTGACATGGGAGGTTGGTTGACAAGACACACACACAGCAAGGGAAACTCATGCAGAGAATTGTTTTTGTATAGATGGATAACTACTTTTTTTTATCTCACTGCATTAAAAAGTTGTGGGAAATTCAAAGGCTACATATTATAATGGCTGGAACTGTATGCTGTATTAATATGGTTGCATTTGGAAAATGGTTTGTGTGCTGTATATGTATATGACACTGAAAGCTAGACAGTTCATATCTCTGCTAAACAAAAAAAAACAATGCGTCTTTGTTTTATTGTCACTACAGACATGCCTGATCATTCATCTGACAGCAGTGAAGCAGAGTCAGCTCCTGCTGCTGCTGCTGTTGCTGCTGATGCTGCTGCTGCTGCATCCACAGCAATCCAACCACCCAGAGGTATGTACATGGCAAAAGTTGGATTGCATTTTTTGTGGTCTGAGTGTAATTTATGCATGTTTATTACACGGCTCTATTAAATGCTGTTTTCTGATTATTCAGTCGCGGCATTCAGAGGTCTGATATTACTGTGTAATGCCCGTTGCTATGTAGCCCAGCGTTGCTAGGTATTCTAGTATTCACCGTATACATTATCCTTTACATGTTATTAAGTATGACAACTATTGTATTTATTGCCCGTCATGTTGGAGATTTTAGATTTATTTTTTTATTTTTTGTAAACTGGACAGTATATATTAATGTACATTTACAGGACTTGACTAACCCTGTGTTTCAATTTCCATTTTCATACAGCGAGGAAGAGGACCAACAAGCAGAGTGACAGGACGGAAAGTGACAGGCGGTCAGAAATTGAGGCGCTTCTTGTTGCTGCTCTGAGGAGGCCGCAAGAACCTGCTCCACCTCCCCCTTCAGATGATGAGCTTTTCCTGAGAAGCCTGGTTCCTGCGCTGCAAAGATTGTCACCCCAGCAGAAGAAATTTGTAAAATTTCAAATACATAAACTTATTTATGAGTCAAGTACTCTTATCTTAAATTTGGAACCTGTTGAATAGGCTGCTGGAGTGACAATCTGACAATCTGGTGACAATCAAAGCCTCACAGTGATGTCTGCTTTTATTGCAGTGTAGACATGCCAAATTAAGCTGTATGACAACATATTAATAAAATTTCAGGGATAAAAATAAAAGCAGACACAATGTTCTTTATTATATGAATAGATGACACAGACACAGGTACATATTTATTTTGGTGCTAATATTCAATGCAGGAATTGTGCTCTTTAGTAATGTGTGGGTGGCTCTTAAAAGAGCCGTTTTGTGTGCTTGTGCACTACACGGTGTCTTGCCATGGCACAGCTCCCTCTGCAGAGAAGAAGGATGTGAAGGTCTCCCTAACCCTAATGGCCTCTCGTGCTGAGTTGTTGGCAGCAATTCTGCCCAGACCTGGCAGTGGCTCCACTTCACTGACGGCAACTGGGATGTTCGCCCTCACTGCAGGTGTCTGGGTTGTCCTCCGCAGGAAGTTATGGAGAACGCAGGTAGCCTTCACACACTTCTCTGCCACATCTGGATGGACCTCAATGGGACGCCTGCACATCCTCCACTGTGAAGAAAGGATCCCAAAGGCACACTCAACAACCAGCCGAGCTCGGGACAGACGGTAGTTGAAGATCCGTCGCTCTTTTGGAAGCATGCGCCCAGGGAATGGCCTCATGAGGTTCTTCCAGAGTGGAAAGGCCTCATCCCCGACAAACACATGAGGCTGTGGTCCTCGGTGGTCAGCTCCTGGAAGTGGCAGGTCAGCAGGCAGTTGCAGGGTGCCAGAACAAAGCGATTGGCCAAAGGCTGAATTGGCCAGAATCCCTCCATCGCTGGTTCTGCCGTAGCCCCCAACATCGATCACACGAAAGCAATACTGGGCATCCACAACTGCAAGAAGAACCACAGAGAAAGTTCCCTTGTAGTTGAAGTATTGCGATCCAGTGTTTGCAGGGGCTGTCAGTGCGACGTGTTTCCCATCCAGCGCTCCACAGCAGAGAGGGAAATTCCATCGCTCCTGAAACTTCTCTGCAATCGATCTCCACTCCTCTGTGGTGGGCACAGTCATGTATTCCTCCACGAGGCAGTCCCAAATGGCGGTGACTACATCTGGAACTATAGTGGAGACAGTGGAGACCCCGACCCTGAAGCTGTTGGCGATCGTCCTGAAGGAATCACCAGTAGCTAGGTATCTGCAACACAGAAAATATTTCATATAGCTGAGTTGTGGAGAAACATAGGTGCTAGTGATAGTTTTTGTTAGTAGTAGTTTATTGATATGGCTGTCCTAGTGCTCACTGAGTGTTTATATTCAGGGTATGAAATTAAATTTTCAAAATGTGTACATCCACCAGTCACTAACATATGAATGTTCATCAGCTACTCAATAGTAAATTAGTTATTTATTTTGTGTCTGAAATCTACCAGCAGCTGTCATATTTTACCACCCTTTTGCATGTTATTATTACTTCATTGCAGTGAATAAAAGAGCTCATTTATTGATTTTCACATGCCAAAAACTGCCACTGTCTCTCTGTAGTAAACAACATTCATTCAGGCGACATGTGACTTGCCGGATACAGTTAATATTTATTGATTTTCACACGGCAAAAACTGCCACTGTCTCGCTGTAGTAAACAACATTCAGATACAGTTAATATTTATTGATTTTCACACGCAAAAAACTCACCGGAGACAGATGGACAGGTGATCCGCAGCTGAGACGGACCGCCTGTAGTCGGTGTCCTGGCGGGAGATCCTGGCACCGATCCTACCCAACAGGTCATCAAACTGGACCGTGGTCAGCCTGAAATAGCGCTGGAAGCGGCCGTCGTCCAGACGCAACTCCTGGAGAAGATGATGATATTCTCCCAGCTGTGTGCGTCTCCGGAGGATGCTGTGGACCCAGACACGTCGGCACTTGGGTTTCCGACGAATCTTGGACTGCCACAGCAGGTACAATGCAGCAATGGTAATCACCTCAGTCATGGTCGATGAGAGAAAGAAATAGCGGGAATAATAATTTCATTTTATATATGGCGCCCCTCCTACGGAAGGCCAAAGGGCCATCTTCCGTACCCTCCTCGTCTCTTTGGGCGAATATTCGCAAGTTGTGTACTCTATTACTCGCGCGAATGACTCGCGTGAATGTCGCGAGTAAAAACAAAGATTCCAGCGGTCAAACTCGCGCGAGTAGAGCGAGGAGAATATTTTACTCGCGCCCGGTGTGAACACACTGTGAGGATTCACAGGACCAATAAAGGTGGTTGGTAATGGCTTTCAGCCAAGGCAGGAGGTCTTTGCTGCCCATCCTGTTTGATGCAGCAACAGTTGACACCTGAGAAAACACACACACACACACACATACACACACACATACACACACATAAAACAATCACCTAATCCGTAAATAATACAATATGAACACATGCAAGGAATTGGACTGGGTTAGGGTTATGATGGTGTATGAGATGATTGTGTAATATTGGTAACAATCTAATATTTACCTGGACTATCACACCTTGCATCACCACAGAGTTTGTGCCTATTTCCGGATTGTGATTCTTCAACGAGCCGAGATATGATTTGGTCACGTTTATCTTGGTAGGCAGACTGTATGGCAGGTAGAAGGTAGGTACGCTGAATGTTGTAGAACTGTGTTTTGTGTGGAATGGGAACGTTGAGAAGAGTTGCCCAGTCTGCTAAGTCTGTGTACGTGGATCCGGTGAAAACTGTTGATGCACAGATTTGCAGATTATTTTCTGGAATGCCTCTTCGGCCAGGACATGATTGCCAGTCACCAGAGTTTTTCCCACAGGTCCAATGGATTTTGATTTGGCTGCCTTTCGTGGTGATTGTAGTCTCTGTTATTGCACTGGTACACTTGGGACAGGTTTGGAAAAGTTGAAGGAGGTGTGAATCGTTCACCAGCCACTTTTTTTCAGCCCATCCTGTTGCACTGTCTCCCGAAGAGCTTGCAGACCCAGACTTAGTCCCAGTGCTGGAAGGCAATCGGAACTTGGTGGTACAAAGCTGGTATCTGCGGGATCCAGACTCAAGTCCCCGAAACTCATGCTGACATCACGCACTTCCGGGTCCGTTTCACCTTCCTCTTCACTCTGAAGACACAAGATAGTTATGGAATTTTTCACTAACTGCACATATGGTCAAGTAAGAGATTTTCACTCTATGACAGTAATGACAACAACATAAATGACAACTTTTTTGTGCAGACATGTTTGTCCTGTTACAAATTATAAAAGACAAGCCTCTCAACTCACTTGCAGTAATGGCGATGATGTAGAGGCAGACAGGTGTGCAGTAATCGAAGTGGAGGTTGATGTGGATGGGATCGGGTCCTAGTGCACACAAAAACGATATACATTGTGTCAGTGTAATAATGGAGGGGCAAAATTGATACTCTGCTAACATCCATAAAAGGCATTTTGGCTGCTGTGCTTACCGCTGAGTGTGACCATGTAGGAGCCAAAGCAATGTATTTCCCTGATAGGGATCATCTTGTGCCTGTTGTTGTTGTCTGAGGTGGACTGGTGAGCACTAGAGTCAATGCAGAGGATAAACAAGGCCCAGACGATCCAGATGGCTCCTCATCTACTCGGTGTTGGCTTTTGATTGGAGTGGATTGGGGGTGTGTTTCAAAGTCTGGTTCTGGAAAGTATACCTCACCACTGGCATTTTCCTAAAAACAAAAAAAAAGAAGTGTGTTACACAGCATCATAACAAAAAGAGCTTTTACTTTACTCCACTGTTGGTAAGGTGTCTATTAGCCTACATGTAGGTATGGGAGATTGTCTATGTTCCCGCAGCTGTATGTTCCCACAGCCCTATGTCCCCACATTACTAAGATATGATTCAAATTTAGGCCGCAATTCTAATCTGCATCGAGGAACATGGCCTCGGATCGTGATCAAAATTTGAGGGGGGCTTCCTCGCTCCATGCTTCACCTCCCCACCAAGTTTTGGGAAAATCAGTGCAGTTCTGCATTTTTTGTACATTTGGTTTTTCAATCGGTCACAAAAGCGCCACCCAAGGATGGATAGGGCCTACATCATGGTCAAATCAACAGAGCAGTAGTTTCTGAGTGATCATATGATTACTTGTAAATGTGGGAACATAGACCTAATTTTGAAAAGAAAAATTGTATTAGTAATGTGGGAACATCGAGCTGACCCGTAGGTACAGCAGCCCAATTCACACATTGTTGTCTGCAGAGGGTAACGTTATGTAATTGAGTTATTCAACACTTAGTATGGACTCGAGTAAATTATGGTGCATTACAGTACATTATTTTTTGTATGAGTGTATTTATAGTACTAGTGCTTTGAAATAGGCCTTGAATAGAATTATTCAACTTATCTTTTACCGTTTTGTAGTTTGAGATATTACACCGATCCATGTACACAGATAATAGTCTAATAACATCAGTACACAAAGCATCAATAGAAATGCATTACCTCCGTTGTGTCTGTTGTGCCTTCTGGAACGATCGGGATGGCATTCTTCCTGAGGTTGAGACGCTGCACTTTCTGGCCTTCTTTCTTTGCCCTTGCGGGAAAGAAGTCTTCCGCAGCGAAGTGAGCACTACAAACCCTATGATCCACACGCCTCAATGCTCCCTCTTGAGTATTAGGGTCCATTTTCAGCGCAACTAGCTGGAGCTTTAGTAATTCCAGGTTGTGTGATAGAAGCCTGTGGAAGCTGAACTTCGTCCAACTTGTCATTTTGTTGGTACAATTAGGAAAAACGCAAAAACTAACCATGGTGTACTTACTAGCAACGTTAGCAAATTCCAGCTGTAAACGGAGCCGTGCTGTGGGTGTGCGGCGGCGCACCTGGATGACATCATCCAGGTCAGACGTTAGTAGGTCAGTATAAATGACCCGGATGATGATGACAAGCAACTCTAGCGATTCATAAAAACATATTGGTGAAATGAACAAGTTTCGCGGCAGATAATGTGTTATTTAGAGCCTCATTGTCGGCGTCCCGATCATTCCCACTATATGGATGTACGCGGCTCTCGCGGATCTAAATATCTTCCGAAGGACTCCAAATGACACCAAACTTATCTGGGTGAGTAAACAACCGGAACTTCCGCTTTAAGTGGCTTGCATGAACGTGGCTTAAATTTGTCTTAGTTAGTCTGAGACTATTGAGTCCTGGAGTAAGCCTAAATGAGAACACCTGGATCAAGCCTTGTTAGATTAAGTGGGAGCACAGCCTGTTAGCCTAATCGTGCTCATAAAAACCTGGAATGGAATTGAGGACAGCATTGCTGGAGGGAATTTTGACACCAAACAATGGCTGAAGCTAAAAGAACACACTCAAAGAACTATACTGAGCATGAAAAAACTCTATGTAAACAAATTGCGGGAAAACATGCTGTTATTGAAAGTAAGAGCCATACTGCTGCTACTAAGCATAAGAAGAGGAGTGCTTGGGCTGCCATTTGCAGTGAATTTAATGCAAACGAAAATGTAACCACAAGAGCAGTACAGCAACTGCAGGTAAGATATGTCCATTATGATCCGTATATCACAGATGTCATATAGTTTTGTGACATTGTTTATATTGATTGATATCTGCCTTCAAAGACTCTGTGGAAGGACATCAAATTAGATTTGAAAAAAAAAAAGAATGCAGAGGCCAGAAGAGAGTGATTTACTACTGGTGGTGGACCACCACCAAGTAAAGACAAAACAGATGAATTGGGTGACTTGTTGTCTGGAATAATAGAGGACCAGCAACCTCTGGATGGCATACCAGATGATGACCATTTGGACAGTACACATGAAGAACTGAGCACAAATGGTAAATGTACCAAAGAAAGTAAATCAGTTACCTCCTTCTGTAAATACAGTATATTCCACTGTCTGTGTCTATCTTTATTTTTATTTCATTCTCAGGACCACATGACTTTGTGTATCTAACAGTGTTCTTTTCCCAGAGGAAATTATTCTAACCCTGTTGGAAGAGCCAGTGCACAGTGACTGTGCACCCTCCACATCTTATATGGCATCCCAGAGAAAAGATGCTTCCACCGTCCATGCATGAAAAGTTAGTCTTAGAATCAGGGCTGCCCCTGACCAAATTGGGGCCCTAAGCGAAATTTTATTTGGAGGCCCCCATCCCAAATGTATCATAGGTACAAAATGACCGTACAACAACTTGCCATTTAACTTGACAACCTTTATTGGCAATAACAAATGTACTGTACAGTAGTTTGGCTGTATGAGTCAAATAAAATAAAAAATTCAACCTGAAATAAATAAATAAATATTAAATAAAAATAACTTCAAACTGAAATAAATAAATAAACAAATCTGAGTCACAAATAGCCATCAATTACTCATCAAAAGAAAGTAACTTCCACCACCTCAATCCCCCACCCTTGATTAAACACTGAAAATAAAATAAAAGAGGGAGACAGGTTTTTCCTATTTAATCTTATTTTGTTATATTTCTCCCTCTCCCCTCTCTGGAGGCGTCCGATCTCCCTCAGCCCTCCGCCTCTCCCACCTTAATTAAACACTGAAAACAGAAATAAAATACAGAGACATTCTTTTCTATTTTCATCTTATTTAGCTATATTTCTCCCTCTCCCCTCTCTGGGAGCATCCGACCTCCCGGCCCCGCACATACCCCCGAGGCTCGGGTCTCCCCCTCCGTGGAGCCCGCCCGCCCTCCCGTCCCCGCACATACTCCTGAGGCTCTTTTGGACGACATGTCGACAACTCTTCACCTGCTGCAGCTCTGCAAGTGCCTGCCAGCGCACCCCTCTTATTGTTCAGATGTCGAGTGCTGTCAATCATTGCAGCGACGCATGGGCGGTCAGGTCTCTTCTCTCCTTCCTCGAGCTGATTCTACGCGCGCCTCACGGTAGCGCATGTGCGCATCCATTGCGCATATGCGCAAATGCGTCCCCTCGCGCAAAATGTGGCCCCCCATGGAAGATGAGGCCCTACGCACAGCGCGTGTTCTGCGTTTAGGGAGGGGCGGCCCTGCTTAGAATTTCATGAGCAGAAAATGAAATATCTGAAAGAAGAGCATGACATGAAAATGAGAATTCTACAGGTTGAATTGGATATGAAATTAAAAGAGAGCTGCTCAAAGAAAGATGCATGAGACAGCTATGCTGAACAATGTAATGAAATAAGTTGTGAAAATAAATGCTTTCTCACTTGGCAAGAGTGTGAGTATTGTAGTAACCACAAACTACATTTTAGATCAGCCTTGGTTGAGTTTCTCATTTAATTTTGCTGCACACTATTTACATGTTGTACACAACAAACACTATTAAAGCAAAAACAAGCCATAATCAATACCTTCCATGGTTAAATGCATCTTTTTGTCTAACTGAAGTGCTGCAATGTGAAAGCAGCTCAGTGTGCAAGTCCTCGTTGGTTATTGTTTGCCACCGGCATAGGCACATCTGGATCATTCTGATCTTCCATGGAGGATCAGGACAATTATGCTGCTTCAGGTAGTTGTGTAGCACAGCTGTAGCAATGATCACCTTGCAGCATCTTCTTGGCTCAAAACGAAGTGTATTGTGTAAACACTGGAAACAATTTTTCTACACTCAACACATACGTTCGACCATCCCTCCAGTGCAAATATGAGCTCTGTTGTATCTTTGCTGCTCGGCTGTTGGGGGATGTAGGTATGGCGTGAATAAATAGGTACTCTGACCATATCCACTGTCACCAAGTAGTAGTCCACTATGTTGCCCTCTCTCAAACTGAGCACACAAAAGTTGTGAAAAATCCTTGAATTATGTGTTGCGCCTTTCCAACGGGCAACAATGTTGGAAAACTCTAAATTTGGAGTGCATACAGCCTGAACATTGATGGAAAACCAGTTCTTACAGTTCCTGTACTCAGCATCAGGAGTTGATGGACACTTGATGGCAACATGACATCCATCTATACAGTCAATCACTCCTGGGAAGTGCCCATATTCATAGAATCGCACTTTATGGTTGTCTTGCTCAGCAGCATAAGGGAATTTAATATACAGACTTCTCAGTTCACAAATGGCACTGCAGACATTGTGAACTATTCTACACACTGTTGCTTCACTGACACCACACAAATCATCAGTTTCATGATGAAAGGTTCCAGATGCCAAGAACCTCAAAGTGATCAGAACTTGGAGAGAACTGGGAACAGGCCTTCCTCTTTGAGACATAGAGGAAAGTCTTGGCTCAAGCAAAGTAATTATCTCCAGTGCATTTTCTTTGTACATACGAAAGCGGTCAGAAGCAGTCAGAGCTACAGGCTACAGTGAGGCTAAAAACAGAGTTCAAATGACGTTTTTCGAAACCACTTTTTACGTCTGGGCTTCAGGACACTTGGATCACTACGGATGAGCATGTTGGAGATATTTTGTGGTTTAAATTTTGTGTTCTTGGACGTTAGTCTGGGGCGCCGTCAGCCATTAGGTGTGCTAGCCGCTCCCCCCGCCGATCTCTCACCAGAGCCTTCCTCGACACGAGGGTGAGTAGATAATGGCTGAATTTTCATTTTTGGGTGCACTATCCATGCAACATGCAACATGTAACATGTTGATGCAACATCTGCCCCCCATTCCATTCCAGCTAGGCATCTCATAATATTCAATACCTTTTTACACTTATCAATTACTTTCATTATATGAACCCTCCAGGTAAGTCTTTCATCAAAAAACACACCCAAGAACTTAAAACACTTTACCCTAGCCAAACTCTTGCCATACAGCTTCACACTTATTGCTTCACTTATTTTCTTTCTTGTAAAGAACATAGTTTTAGTCTTCTCAATGGAAAACCTAAACCCCCACTTCCCCCCCACTCATGTACTTGTGTCACTGATTCCTGTAGCTTCTTCACAGTATGCTTTACATTCTTCCCTCTTTTCCATAGACTGCCATCATCTGCAAATAGCGACTTGCCAATTCCAGGTTAGACATTTGAAAATATATAATTTATCATGATATTAAATAACAGTGGACTTATCACACTGCCTTGAGGGGTACCATTTTCTACTACACACTTCTTGGATATTTCTGGGCCCATTTTAACCTGAATACTCCTACTGTTTAGAAAATCCAGAACCCAGTTATATACATTTCCCTCTACCCCTAATATGTGCATCTTGATTAACAGACCCTCTACCCATAGCATATCATAGGCTTTCTCTACATCCAAGAAAATTACCACCACACTCTCTTTATTAACCTGACCTTTCCTTATCTCATCCTCTAGACATATTATAGAATCAGTAGTGCTTCTTCCTTTTCTGAACCCACTCTGACAACTAGTCATCAGCCCCTTCTCTCCCATAAAGTACATTAGTCTTCCATTTACCAGCCTTTCCATTAACTTGCCTACGTGGGATGTTAGGGCTATCGGTCTATAGTTTGTTGGTTTACTCGGATCTTTCCCTGGTTTTCTAATGGGAACAATAACTGCCTCTTTCCATCCTGATGGGATCTTGCCATCTTCCCAAACTTTGTTATATAGTCCCAACAGCTTCTGCAGTTCCTTCTCACTTAATTGACTTAACATGGTATAACAAATGCCATCTTTCCCAGGGGCTGACTTTTTACACTTAGCCAGACCACTTTTTAGCTCTCCCATTGTAAATGGAACATTATACTTATCCTCTGACCTTACCTTTCTTTGAACAACCCCATATAATCTCTTAGTTTCAGCTCTACTCATTTTCTCTTCCTCTGACAAGTTATTGGAACTATGTACTTCTCCACTTCTCCACATTTGTTATAGCCACCTGCTCCCCATCAGAGAGGACTGGATAATTCCATTCTCTTCTATTTCCCTCCATTTTCTTGATCATTCTCCAAACTTCATCTATAGTGGTTGTACTTCCAATTGAGCTACACTAATCTCTCCACAATTCCCTTTTAGTTTGTCTTATAGTTCTCCTCACCACTGCCTGTAATCGTTTATATTCAATCAGGTGTTGATAATTATGTGTTCTTTTTAGTACTCTGAAAGCTCTATTCCTGTCCTTAACTGCCTTCTCACATTTATCATTCCACCATGGAACTGCTTTCCTTGCCAGTTTTCCTGAGCTTTTTGGAATTGACATCACTGCAGCCATATAGTATGTACTCTGCCTCACATCAGTCTCATACTTCTCAACATCACTTGACTCCTGGACTGCACTCAAATAAGCATCACTTGTTTCCTTATACTTCTTCCAATCTGCCTTTCCGAAGATCCATCTTCCATTACAATTCACTGAATGTACCACCATACTAATGTCTAGACTACACATAATTGGATAGTGATCACTTCCAATAGTGCCCTCTCCATACACTCACACTTTGGAGCCAAACTACTGGGCATAAATGTGAGATCCAACACTGACTCTTTACCCATTCTGATGTCTCTTCTAGTCACTCTGCCATCATTCACACATGCTAAACTCATATCACTCAACACCTCCTCAATTACCTGACCATTGTTATCTGTCTTTTCACCACCCCACAATGTACTGTGGGCATTAAAGTCCCCACACCAAATAACATTATCTCCACCCAGGTCTTCTATTTCCTCTAGCCCTTTTACCTCTAACTGTCTGCAAGGGTTATAATAATTTATTACCACAGTTCTCTTCTTATCTGTCCATACTTCCACTACTACATATTCCTGTTCCTTTCCTATACCCAATACCCTATATGGAATACCCCTTCTTACAAAAGTAGCACAGCCTCCTCCATTTCCTCTCTCTCTATCTCGTCTAATAACAATATAATTAAATAAGACAATATCCAAACTAGGTTTTAACCAGGTTTCTTGAATACAAATTATATCTGGTTTTACATCTCTACTACGGTCCTTCTTCTTCATATTCTGAATCTCAGTTTCCCTTCTCATTACTTCACACCCCCAGTAGGCCGCACTGTGTGCCCCTCCACAGTTACAGCATTTAGGCCTTACTCCCTCTCCACATTCCCCATAGTCATGAGCTCCTCCACATTTTGCACACCTTTTCTCCCCTTTGCACATTTTAGCTACATGACCAAACTTTTGACATTTGAAACATCTCATTGGTTTTTGAGTAAACTCTCTCACACTATACCTCATATACCCATAGAACACCTCTTTAGGTAACTCGTTAGTACTGAACTAAATTAAAACTGACTCGGTTTCTTTTTTCTCAATTCCCCTAGTCAACCGTTTTGCACTCTTGACCGCATCACACTTTTCCTTTAAATGTTTTACTCGGTCCCTCATCTCTACCGTTACAGGAATCCCGTAGATCACCCCTTTACTTCCTTGATCGCCCACTCTCACCACCTTCACCGCCTCTACTCTCCCAACCGCTTGCAATTTTTCAGCTCTTTCAGCCCGCCCTTCCGAGTCACACCCAATTAACAAATTGCCATCATTCAAAATTCAAGCATATTTAACCTCCCCAACTTGATTCTTTATTATTTTCGTCAGCTTTATTGGATCCATATTCTTCACTCCACGGTCATCAAACCTCACAACAACGTTCCATCTCTCCTCACTCTCTTTAAACCGCTTTGCTTTATTCACCCTCCTTAACTGCCAGCTCTCATCCTCCTCCTCCAGCTCATCCATATTCCAACTATCTCCCTGACTCCCCGTCATGGTAAAGAATATAATCTCACAAAATATTCCCTCCACTCAGTCTGCTCTAGCCCTGACACTCAAAATACAGATGTTATTATGTTGACTTTTTACTTATCCAAACAATCAATCCAGACTTTCCCAGACGCTGAGACCAACAGCACACCCTGGCGTTCTCGTGGCTCAACCCGGAACCATCTCCAATCGCACAAACCGCAGGGACTCCACACCGAGGGGAATCTCAGGTGCAGGGCACATTTAAATATGATTTGCATATTTAAATGGGGGCGTGGATATGGAGGGGTCGGGTACTCCAACATGTGCGCTCAATTCCACATTGATTTGGATGCACAAAGGAAATGTACTTGGATTCATGTGTACGCACAGATTCATACATCTGGATGTTTTTGTGCATAGGACGTTTTCTGGATTTAAGCGTACGCCATGTTTCAGTAGGAAATCCATGCGAGTCTTTGTACATGTAGTCTCGCCACCAGACAATCAGAGATCTCCGCCTTCTGATAGTCTGGGGACACTCCTTTCTAAAGTGTGTTTAACACACTGGCGAAAACGGCCGGCAACAAACAACGCCTCTTGCATTTTTGAAAAGGACACGCCCTCCCGGAAATTTGCGCTCCCCCTTTTCTCGTCCGCAAGGAAACAAACACACAGAGAGCTTGAAAATGGATGCCGAGAGATTTAACTGCGTTTTATCAAACGTGTGCTCAGTCCACAAGATTGTGGACATGAAGGACTTACAGCGACTTGAGCCATTTTTTACCGCTACACGTGTTTCTAGTCGGACTATGTTTACGAGCACAAGAGTTCAGCGAGCCACCGAAGGACCGCCCTGTGGATTTACTATTGGTTTGGCAACATAGAGAGTTTTTTCAAACTCTGAAATTGTATCCGCCCATCTAAACACAAAATCAGGGAGAAAGTCATCAGTCTTTAGTTAAGCAAAGCGTCTAAAGACTGACTTGTGAGTCTATTGTACATGAGGCCCCAGGTCTCTCTCAGAGGCAGATCACTCACTAAATTCCACAGGTGAACACACCTGTTGCTTCTGACAAAGAGGTTTGTGTTTCAGAGAAAGTCAAATGTGGTGCTGTCCACAGAAGCTTGTTTTCAGTTTGTCTCCCCAACTCTGGGAAGTTCTCAGGTGTGACCGATCTTCTATTTTAACGAGGAGTTGAGCTGAAAGGGCAGGCGCACACACACACACACACACACACACACACACACACAAGTGTGATCACTTGATGTGATTGCCCCAGCACAGAGTGCTTATCTGTCCCCTCAGAGGATGTGATCATTGTGAATCAATGTAATTCTGACTCCGGGAACTGCTTGTCCTGATAAGATACTGCATCATAGCGGGACATATTTCTGTTTAGTCACCCCACTTTAAATCAGGACTTTCTCACTCTTGCATATGTTGTGGTGGTCAGTCAAAATTCAGTGAAAACAGAACAGTAAAAACTTGTCTCCAGTAACTTTTTCTTGAATTCCGTCCCACTTTTTTCATAATGCTTCTATGTGAGCAGCCATATCCCTGAACATTTCACCTGATCTTCTGTATTTTGTTCATGTTGGAAATAAAGAGCGACTGTCTGGCTTCTTTCCAAAGCTTCCTGCTGCAACAGATGCATAGTGACTCCCCTCTCAGCGGGGAACTAACTGCAGAAAATACCATAGGAAACAATAACATGGAGCCTTTTATGTAGGTTTTATTTTGGCAGAGGTAAATAAGAGGTCAAATTAAAATATGTAAAAAAAAAAGAAAAAAAAGAAAGCACAACAGGAGCCTCTCTATACTTACTGAGCTCTGTAATTTTCCACGTTAAAGGACTGATAAGTAACACAACAGAGAAATGTTTGAGATGAATTAAATAATGTCCACTGGTATTTCTACTTCAAGGAACTTGAAAAAAACATCATCTGTAAACAAGGGTCACTTTTCACCAGGTTCAGACTACATGACATCAGCCAGATTATAGCCCGATGTTGCGTCGTACGGTGTTGGCTCGGATCATGAACGACAATTAGTGTCATACGCGATAATCCATCACTTTTTGGGGGCGCATTGGCTCAGTCCATAGGTCCCTGGTTTGGGAACTAGAGGGTCACAGACTCAAGTCCCCGTCCGGACCAAATATGGAGTTTGGACCTGGAGAGGTGCCAGCCAGGACCCTGAGGACTGCTGAGGTGCCCCCAAGCAAGGCACCAAACCCCCAACTGGAATAAGTTTGGCATGAAAGAGCAGTGGCACTTCTGCCATTATTACTTAATAGTAGAGTAGGATATAAGGGAATAAAATTCACAAATAGTGGCAGGGTTTTTACAGACCCCAAATGCAGAGGGTATGAGCTTCATTTGGAACAGGCTACATCCATTCCTGTTTGTTCTGGTAAATTTAATGCATCATGCTGTTGAAACTCAACACTTCCTGTATCTGTTGAGAGAATCCCTTCATTTTCCACAAAGGCTTTTATTGTGAAACATTTGCAGGAACTTGTTGTGGAGGATTCAGTGACTTGTATGTTTGCATGCGGTTCTTCAAATGTAGCTGCTGCCATCTGGTGGCAATTTTTTTTACATTACAACAATAACAGTTCGGCAGGAACATGAACAGCCACACTGACTGAAATAATAATAAAATAAATAAATAAATAGGACATGAATGATCCAGTGACATCACACATGTCATGAAAGATGACCGGGGATAACTGGTAGTGGACCAACATGTAGTCTGTCATGTCTGTCGGCCAAGTCACGACTCAATCTTTATGACTCAATCAGACATGGTGACTGTCAGCATAGACAAAATGTTGTGTAGTTTGTACTCGGCATTACTTGTTGCTTTGAGGCAGGGCTGGAGAAAGTTTTTTTTAATGCACTTTTTTGTGTTTTTTTTTTTAATTTTTTTAACAAACATTTTACTTGCACTCAAAAGGATATGTTGCCGATTTTCAACCAGTTTTGTGTCACAGTATGTGTATTATGTGTAAATGAACTATGATGAGCCATCCTCCATCTTACCAGCGAACAGATCTCCCTGCTCATTTGTCAGCAAAGTAGTGGTTCCCAACTGGTCCAGCCATAGGGTCCAGATTCCTCCTTCATCATTAGTTCAAAGTACACACAGTTTAATGTATTCAGCATCACTTGCGTCTATGCCAGAAATTCAGCATATTTAAAAATAAAGTGTGCTTTTATACAAAGCTGACACGTTTTCGAGTCACTCATGGTCCATTCAGAATTGATCCACAACCCACTTCTGTACTGCGACCCACCAGTTGGGAACCACTCCGCTAAATGACGCCTTTCATGTCATGCAGTGGATGTTCGCTGGCTCTTTGGCTGTTCAAGCTACAGATTCTACTTCTCATTTTTAAACACCTGCTGTTACGGACAGAGCGTGCGTTCCAAATCACACAGTTTTTCCTTGTACTTTAAGTAGATACTGCAGCTGTCCATAAAATGCATGCACTGTTGCATGCAGTATACACACCATTGGGACATACTACTTTCTCACAATATTACGCCCTGAACTTTGACCCTCTTGCTTTTTTATCCTTGGAGATAAAACAAATGCCATTTGCTGCCGAGCTCGGCAGAGATGGAGATCAACCCAGAGAGCTCTGCTGTTGTCACTTTACAATTTATGTAGTTTAACTTTAAAGTTGGTATAACTGCACAGATTGTAGATTCTAACGTATTATATCTGCGACTGTGAAGTTACATCTGCAGTTGTTATCTTTATAGTTATGTCCCATTGTTGTTTGTAACATTCATGATTATTTGGTTCACTTAAACAATCAATATTCCTTGTATTACTATATGACTGGTCATCAGGTCGTTGAATGCGCCATGATCTGTCATTACGACTTCTGACAGCTGTCAATCAACTGACATCGTCCACTGTGCAAAGGATTGTGGGTCAGAATAGTCAGAAAAGCATGTTGGCTTGCGTGCTGCAAAATCAGACCAGATGTAGTCGAAAATCCTGGTATTTTTGGCATACTGCATTTGACATACTATGTAGTTCTTTGAAGAATGAGAAACACTGACAGCCAATCAAAATCCATGTGGGCATATGGGGCACCAGAGCAGGAGGGCCCAGTTATTGTTATAGTTATAATTGTTGGTGTGGACAACACATTCTTATGCCTGACTTGTCAAATACTGGGGCTTGGTCAGTGGCATGCATTGTTGTTTCAAAATGAACTTCCATATTCACAGGAAATGTAGAGTTTCTGCTTGTTAAATGCAGTGTCTTTTCAAAATCAACTTAGAACCTAAGTGAAAAAATTGTTTATAGGTTAACTTCATTAGGTTTAGACAACAAAAGTGCATGGATAGGTTTAAAAAAAACTTCATGAATTGGCTTAAAATAAATACATTTGTTACTACAAATACATCATGATGGACTGTACCATGGGGTGTACCATGCTACCATGCTACACTATGCACACTATGTTGTTATTAAATAAAACTTGACTGACATCTGGTTTCACACGAAAAGATCAAGGGGTCAAAGTCTGGAGTTTGTTTGACCCAGTGTTAATTTTGACAGCTATTTTAGATTTAGTCTTGAGATGAAAATGCTTATTAGTTTTAGTCACATTTAGTCATTTTTATCCTTCACAGTTTTAGTCAATGAAAATTCAAAATCAAATGTTATTTTTTTTCTTGGCAGAAATGGGCTTCCATATAAGATAAATTATATGCCCGGGTGTAACAAAGCTTTAGAAATGGAGAGCTGACACCATGAATTACATCTGGCTGTCCATTTAAATCTCAGCAGAGACCTAGTGAAGGCGGAAAGAAGTTAAAATTTCCACCTTAAAGTTGCAGCATTGTGTGAGGGAACGCGATGCAGCTGAGTCTACAGTTCTCTTTGTTGTTCACTTTAACTCACCATCAGTAATAGCAGAGTTTACTGATGCTCGACAGTCATTTGTTTGCCCTTTGCTCTGCCTATGTGTATTCCCCTCTCCTCCTCCTCCTGATTGATTCCTCTGTGCTTTGTGTCATCTTGATGTGGATGAATGATGATGTTTGCCTCTCTGACAACCAATCAATACCTCATTTCGTTTCATTTTCAGGTGCCTCATGCTGCGTGTGGATGTGTGCTTTTGTGGTTTCTCTGTTTCTATTTGTTTACAGATTTCTGCGAAAACACTCCTTGACTTGCTTATTGCTAATTACTCCACTGATTGGGACCTCACCGTCACACTCACTGCGTTGATTTAAACCATCCCGTGTGTATGTGCTTACGTGCGCTCCGGTAGTCGTGCTTTTATGTATGTGCAGCGTTGTCGGCAGCAGCACAGCACAGTGAGCGAGACTGAGTGGGTGTTACGCTGGAATAATGATGACAAAGAGCCACCTGTCAGAGCTCAGGCTCTTTCAGAATGTCATTTCACACTGAATGGCTAATCAGGTCGGCGGTGTGTGAATTGGAAGGCTGCAGAATTAAGGGCTTTTCAAGCTTTTTAATGTCAAGTATCCTCTCATAGAGGCAGAGGGGGCAGGAAAACTCACATGGGGAAAATAATATGGTATGGGACACCTGTCTGAGAGAGCAAGACTTTAGAATTATTAGATTTAGAGCAGCATAAAGAGGTGTGTGTTGTGGAATAATGAGGCGGAAACAACAGGGACACTGGAGTTCTAGGCTTTGCGATAAATTACCGGGGTGCTATCCTGTGACTGATGTGGTGCTATCTATCTAGAGTTAGACATGAATTAATGTGAAATGAAAACTTTTAGTTTGCTGAGTAACTTATAATCTTCAGTAGCCAACTCCCTGGATCATCCTGACCAAATAGCAATCAACCACCCAAGCTGATTGGAAGGTGAAATGCCTCAATGGAATATTTTAACATTTTGATCTGTTTCTCACAGAACCCTAAAGTCCTGAAAGGTGATATTTTTATTTGCTCACAACCTAATTATCTTCGGCAATGAGTTATTATCGTGTGTGCACATCATGGAATCCAGGGGAAACAACTAGCCAGGCTCAAGTGAAAACATACACCTATCAACACCTCTAAAGCTAATAAATTAATGCATTGCATCGCTTTTGTTCAACCCGCACATAAACATAAATGGAAAACATTTGGTTTTAGAGGTCATAACTGAATGGCTTTGATTGGTAAATGGCTACATTTATAAAACTTTCTCATTCAAAGTGCTTTACAAGGTTATTGGCATTAAGTTACCCATTCAGGCATATACCAATAGCAGGGAGCTACTGTACTACATAGGGTGCTGGCCTGACCATTGGGAGCTATTTTGGGTTCGATTAGTGCTTCTCAAAGCCAAAGATGCTTCCTTAGTAGGACAGGTCCATGTAAGTTGGGCCCTACAGAGGATAGGCAAGACTCCTTCCTATTTGGTGAATACACATTGTAACAAGCTGATGAGTGCCCAGGTGTGTGTTATTACAGAGACCTGGCATTCAATTCAGGCAAATCATGCACAAAAAATTGTGGGCACTTCATGCCCACTGAGGATACACGCATCCTTGGAAATTCTCTAAAGGAAGGACTCTGTCTTCAGTAGAGTTTGAAGGATTCTTGACATTGAAACAGTCCTTTGGCAGGATTCAATGATGTAGCCTCCTTGAAATTCAGCCATTTAAGGATCCTTCCTTGACTTTGAGAAACACAGAGTGTCTTGCCCAAGGACACTTCAACATGACGACAGGAGGAGGTAGGGAACACACATTGTGTGCATGTTTGAGGTCTAGCAAATGCGTTTAAATGCATTTCCTTCCTGGTAAGATGTTAGTAGTAATGTGTATTACATTCCTGGTGGGCACGTAAACATGTTTCCCACAACACATTCTCACTCTGACCTCATCACACAGCGTCGTTTGGTCATGGACTTTCCACGTCGAGATATGATGTGCAAGGTACCCTGAGTGCGTTGGTTGTTGACATTCTGGGACGTCGTGTCAACTTCTGCCTGTTACATGCAATTTCTGTTTTCAAAATACACTTCTGTTTTCACAGGACATGTACAGTTTGGATACAGTGTCTTTCAAAATAAATGCAATATGTCAGTACAACACAGCAAATTGACATTATTTTCCTTCAACAACAAATGCACATGGTTACATTTAGCCTGCCCATGCATGTGGTTGGGTTTAGGCAACAAAAGCATGTGGTTTTAGTTTAGAAAAAAAAACAACAGGGTTTGGCTTTACAATCTTATGGGAAGCAAACACCAGCCTCCCAGCTCAAAGCCGGTGGACCCATCCACCACCCTTCCCACCAAGGGAGGCTGAAAAATGAAGCCAACGTGGAAGTGCCAAAAACTGCAGTTCCTTAAATGGCCACTTGAGGCTGGCTCCAAGAGCGTATCAATCCCCATAGACCTCTATGTTAAAATGCCCGACCTTACAGCAGAAACAACCATGTTTACAGCCTGGTACAGGAAATGCTTTTGGTCTCTATAACTAATTTCCTAATTTATAACAACTGTATGACACGTGGAATTTTACTTAACTCGTGGTTTAAAAATTATTAAGGTTTAAAGTTATGCATAATTAAGGGCGTTGCCACTTTGAGTGACAGGTGGGGGCCGTTGACATGATGCTACCACAGTGACACAGTACCATGGTGTTGGTGTTTTTAGTTCATGAAAGTTAACTGTAACATTTTGATTGCTTAGTACAAAAGTCTTGTTCAGCATTTAGTTGTATTGAAAGACCCTCTAAGGAGTTGTATATTTAGTTTTTGCACCATGCTAACAAAGCTAGCAGCTAATGTTAGGTTTCTCTCTCAGGCTGCCCCCTATAAAAGCAGAGATTCGAATCATCAGTCAGAGACCCCTCAGTTGACTGAGACTCCTTCAAGTCTAAGATTTTTTTTGTCAGTCAATGTGCTGTGTATTGCCGGATGTTTTTGTCCCCAGATTTAGCTGCAGAGTGAGCGCTCCTGGCTTTCACGCTGCTCTTCGTACAGTCAGCTGCCCTGAGGAAGAGAGGCTTTGCCAGGTCTGGCTCTGAGATAACATTTTCTTCTGCCTAATGCTTAGGAGTGGTGAATTTTACAGCTCACAGCAACTTAATACCACAGTCTCTGGCTTTTGTTTGATATCTAGTGTCGACAAAAAATGTTGTTCATTTCCAGACCATTGTTTGTGTAGTTAGCTTGTTTACTATGTTATATGAATGCCGCCATCATCTGAACGTCTCGCTGAACCCCCTTCAAAATCTACATGGGTAAAAGGGAACAAATAGTTGAATATTTGTATTGAACAGCCAATACAGCCATCTCAATGTTACAACCTCTGGCTCCAAAAGTTCAAGATGGCAACAGCCAAAATGCCAAACTCAAGGCTTCAAATGGGAGTCCACAAACAAATGGATGATGTCACAGGGGCTACATCCATTATTTTATACAGAGAGTTTACCTCAGTTCCACTAAAATACTGTAGCTAACCAACTGATGCTGGTAGAGAGCTGAGGCGACAAAATCCCAAATCTAACGTTTGTATACAAATACAGTTTATCTTTATTTTTGATAAGAATTGATGAGAAAACTATTGATGTATGAACCATTTTTATCCTGTGTTTCTAGAGTTATGTGTTTTTTGCAGACACATAAGGAATTGTTAATACGTCATATTTCTTAAA
Organism: Epinephelus moara; assembly: GCF_006386435.1. Taxonomy (NCBI): domain Eukaryota; kingdom Metazoa; phylum Chordata; class Actinopteri; order Perciformes; family Serranidae; genus Epinephelus; species Epinephelus moara. Next base: position 5,466,521 of record NC_065525.1, read on the forward strand.
GGGAGATTGGTGTAATATTTTCCACAGGATGGGAAATAATGCTAGACGGAATCTAGTTATAGTTTTGCAAATAGTGACCCCGCAAGATCCCCAGTTTTTGCAAAATCTTATAATGTGTGACCAACAACTCACATTGTCTTTAAGGGCTCTAGTTTCCTGGCGCAGCGCAGGTGGCGCAGGGTGGCGAACCCCGCGCAGAGCTAGTTTCGAGCAGCGCAACCCGAGGCGCGCTCAGTTTGGTAGTTTGGCAGACCGAGGTGCGCTGAGATGGGTGTGGCGGCGCAGCAGGGGGAGGTGTCGACAGATCCAGCTTGGCGCAGTGACAGTTTCGTGCCAAAAGGCTTCGCCGAAGGTGCGCTAAAAGCTCGCCAGCTGAAACCAGGTCTACTGTCAGCGCAGGCGGAGCGCAGCCGGTGTAAGCCGAAGTTTGGCTGACCGGCGGACAGTGCGCACACGTCACCAAAACCTCACAGGCAGGTTTCCAGAATATCAGGCACATTAACGATGCAATAAATACCCAAAAAACCACTATTCAATGCAACTATCTGCAATCAGCACATAAATGTATCTCTATATCGACTGTCCCGTCACATCTGATGTCAGATCAAAGGGGATTGGCACCGTTTGGCACGTTTGGCACGCGTAATGGAAACCCAACCTGATTTGATTAACACAGCTGCAAACTAATGAGTTCACATCCCTCTCAGCCAACCACAAACAGCCACAGCATCAGATAGGGAGTATATATTCAGCATCTGTCATCTTAGAAAAGTCAAAAGAAAAGAAACAGAGTGAGACTGCGAGAGAGAAAGAGAGAGCGCGCGCGCACGAGAGAAACGCAACATTGATTTACAATTGTGGTGACCTCCTCCCAGGCTACCTTTGCATCATCAGCCCGTGGAGGTCTGCTCGCAGTTCCGTATATTCGGACACTGCGAGCTTGGACCTCCCGGACCAAAACATCAGTTTCCTCCTGGGAGAAGTTTGGCCGTCTGACGCTGCTGCTCTCTTCTGCCATGGCGAATTGAGTAAACTCTCATTACGCCTTCGCGCGGTGCATTTAAGGGCGAGGAGAGGGGCTCATTTGATTGGTGTGATGTGTGTAAAACCCACTCCACGCCTTCTCTCCTCCCTCTTTCCGACTTGCGCCGGTAGGAGGGACGGAGGTGGGAAAGAGGAGTAGCTGCGCCAGGTCGCACCAAACTTACAAAATCCGCCTGGCCACACCCAGTTGGCGAAGCGCAGGTGCGCTGCGCCCCCGCCGCGCCCGGTCTGCGAAACTAGAGCCCTAAATGTGCGAGGCTGTCACACTTAAATGTCTTTTGAATTTTTGCAGTGTTTGATAGATATAAGTTGACTGATTCCCAGCAGAACTCAAAACCAACTTACACTTAACTAGAGTTCTACATGGCCATACTAAAACACCTGTGTATGTGCTAAATAGTATGCTGGCTGCGTACTTCATCCCATTAACCAAATTTTGGAGTTCCATAATCAACCCAATTAAAACTTTAAAATACCCTGTCAGCAACCTGTGGTGATGTCACAGATTACATATGTTTTTCTACATTCTGTAGTCCTGATGCTTTGAAACAGTGTTTTTACAAAGAAGCACTGTAGCAATGTTAAAAACACAGGTGTTCACAATGTACATTGCATGTTTAGAAGGATTGTTTCTTCTTCTTTGTCCTGTAGCCAACTGGCTAAATGTAAACAGTATGACATCATACTGTCCTGCTATTTAATTTACTTGCAGAAAATGAATCAAAAACATGGACAGTGATTTTTGCCAGTCCTTATGGCCCTCCACCACACACACACACACACACACACACACACACACATATGTTACACATCTAATAATAATAATAATAATAATACTTTAATTATTTTTGCTTTATTTATATAGCACCTTTCATACAAGAAATGCAGCACAAAGTGCTTTACAATAAGGACATTATAAGCACTGAGTTCTTTCCTCATGAAAATAGACATAATGAACATAAAACAGACAAACAAGGCATTTCAATATAAAAGGACATTTAAAAACAGTTTAAAACAAGAATTAACTGATTAGCAAAACCATAAATCTTAAAATCATGAGAGGAAATAAGTCATAAAAAGTCAGAAAATCATGACATCATAAAAAAGAATTGTAAAGCTATAAATCATAAAATCAAGTAAGATTTTAAAAGAGTTTCAGCAGCGTGAAGCGTAAAAAGGAGTTTCAGAAAGAAGTCAGAACTAGGGCTGGAGCCTATCCCTGACAATGGGCAAGAGGCAGGGTACACCCTGGACAGGTCGCCAGACTATCACAGGGCTGACACATAGAGACAGACAACCATTCACACTCACATTCACACCTATGGCCAGTTCAAGTCAATCCAAGCACCCAAACATGCTGACACAGGGAGAGCATGCAAACTCCACACAGAAAAAATCATGAAATTAAATCTGCTGTCCATTTTTAATATTAACATTCATCAAACTAACATCTTTATGCATAAAAGAATGTTTCAAAAACACAGCTTAGAAGATGTATTTCACAACACTATCTTAATGAACTCTGATGTTCATTCACATCCAACAAGGCAAGCAGAGAATATTTATCTTCCCTATTACCACACAACACTTGGACATATATGCTTTGAGATACGGAGGACCATTACTCCGGTCAGTCCTCCCGCTATTAAAACCTGTCCGTTATTACTCTCATATAAATCTAATATGAAAAACCACTTGTGCCATAGTTAATGTATTAGTTGCGTTTATGTGTTATGTGTATGTTTCATTTATGATTATTATCTCTTTTTTTTTTTTGGTTCTCATGTTTAGGAGAGAAATACTATTCATTAGATTAAATTTGAAATTCTAGAGGGGAGGTTTTGACCACAAGCCCCCTCGGGTTTCTCACCTCTCCTGCACAATCCCTGCCATGTTTATTTTTATATACTTGTTTTTATCCCATCTTGTGTGCTATAATGAAACTCAAATTTGAGGACTCCCCCACCCTGGGGTTCAAACCCCTACCCTAGGCTCAAACCAGGGACCCTCTTGCTGTGAGGTGACAGTGCTAACCACTGTACCACCATGCTGCCTATACTTAAAACTGTTATAATGTATTCATTGTCCTGTGATAGTCTGGCGACCTGTCCAGGATGTACCTGCCTCTTGCACAATGTCAGCTGGGATTGGCTCCAGCCCCCCATAACCCTGAATAAGATAACTGGTTATGGTTATTGAATGAATAATAAATGTATTCACTGACATATTTGTATGGGTAAAAGGGAAATATTGTTTGGCTAAGTTTTATTGTAGTGGAAGGGGCTTTTAATGTTTATTGGATCTTTCAGAGAATTGGGCTGTAGTAAAGTTGCACATAGTACTCCACAATATTTGTCTGAGCGTGTCAGTGCCACAGAACCAAAGAACAAAGGCCTCCCCTGAAATCTGGTACACTGGGCCAACATTTAACACTCATACAGAGAGAAATCCATCACAGTAGAGAGAGATCCCAGCCTCGCTACCTACAGCTACCTCAGCAGAGCAGAAAGTATAAATGGCATCTTTGTGGATCTGTTACCAATAACCAATTACCAACAATAATTAGAAATAAAACCATTCTGTCCTCTGTTTGGTTAAAGTCCTTGCATCTTAGTGGTAATGAACAGTTTATGTAAAGTTGCATAATGGTCTCATGTTTTCTAAAAGAGTTTTACTTTTATATTTTCACTTGTGCAACATTATATTTAAACCCAGCTGCTTTATTTGGCTTGAGAAGTGTTGTCAGGTTGTCACCTAAATGCTGTCAAGATATATAAATTTAATCTGAGTCTGATAACATTTTTTTGTTTTTATTGAGACAGATTAGAGAATACATTTAATAACACAAGTACTTTAAACACAAACTCTCATTTTTTGCCATTGTTTGCCCTCTTGAGTTACTGTGTATCCACTGTCAGAGCTGCTGTTTCCCATTGTAGCCACTAGGAGGCAGAGGCTCAACATTGCTGAATCATATTTGTCAGCCATGTGCAGGAGGGCCAAGAGTCAGTTCAGGTTTCCTCTCCAGCAGAAGCAGAAGCAGAAGAACCAGAATCAGCTTTACTAGCCAAGTAAGTGTGTTCACTCACAATGGATTTGACTCCTTTTTTTCTCTTTATACATACACAGAATTAGACATAGTAAACTGAGGACAACAAAGCTGGACAGGTTAACATAAACTATGACTACTATATAAAGATGAAAAAAAATTATAAATAAAAAGTCTGTATACATGAAAACAACAAAATGGAACTGTAAACAGTAAAACAGTAGTGCAATGATGCAGAGTGCAAAGGGTGCTGGAAGAAATACAGAAAGATTTATCTAACAAGTTGCTCTATCTAAACTACATGAGGTAGGTGGATATGACAGTATAGTGTATACAGTGATGCTTATAGTCTGTATTCATAGTGATGGTATTAACATGATAAAGGGTATTTAGAGTCTAGAGTATTTAAATTTTAGACCATGAAATACATAATTTACAGGTAAAGTGTATAGTGTGTGTTAAAGGGTTATTCTGTGGCTGTATTAAGAGACATGGATACTGTGTTGTAGGCAGAAGCCACGAAGCCAAAAAAGCTTTAATCCCACCGTACGAAATTACCTGGCTGATCAGCGATCATTGGCCCACAGAGAGGCGCACTACAGATTTCCAGCAGTCGAGCAGGCTACCCCTGCTTTAGCGCTCCGCTAACTTGAATGGGAATAAAATTATTTAATCTTGTGGCTCCTCTAGATTTTCCAAACGTTATCGGACCAAAGTAATTATATCCTGATAGTAAAACAAGTCATTTTGTGGGGGTTGAATCGCTCAAAAAAATTTATCCACTGATTTACAAAGTCTTTTGGGCCTTATAGCATCATGTGACAGACTCGGGGGTTGTAATTACACTGATTGGTCACAACGAAAATTGGCCTTAAAGTCTGCCGTACTTCCTGGGGGCCTGGGTTATTCCACCGGGATTGCTCCTGACTCTATGGATTGGTGTTCAGCATGGTGACAGTCTGCAGGTAGAAACTGTTCATGTGTCTGGTAGTTTTGGTGTACAACGTTCTGTAGCCCCTACCAGAGGGGGCAGTGGGAACAGGTTGTGTTTTGAGTGTGAAGGGCAGTGGTGTGGTGGTAGTTGATGAGGTGGGTATACTACTAGGTACTACATGGGTAGGTTACCAAGAAGGAACGTTCAAGGTTCAGTTTATTGTCATTCAAAATGTTAAAAACATGAAGGAACGAAATTCATTACCCAGGTCCAGCAGCGTACAGAATAAATAACATTCAAGACAGACCTATAAAAAATAATTAAATAACCTAAAAGCCTATCATAAATAAAGCACACAGTTAAAAAGAACAAGCACCATGTTAAAGTGCATAATAGCTGCAGCAGCAGTACAAAGTGCAGAGGACAGACTTAAACCAGAGAGTCCATAAGCCTCACAGCCTCTGGGAAGAAGCTGCACTTTAACCTCACTGTTCTGGCTTTCAGGCTGCGCAGCCTTCTGCCTGAGGGGAGGGGGGTGAACAGTTTGCGTGCTGGATGGGTGGGATCCTTCATGATACATGACGCTCTGCTTCTGCACCTGCTGACAAAAATGTCTTCCAAGGAAGGGAGGCTGCTGTTGGTTATTTTTTGAGCAGATTTAACCACTTGTTGCAGCGCCTTCCTGTCAGCCGCAGGGCAGTTCCCATATCAAACAGTGATGGAGGATGTCAGTATGCTCTCCACCACACAATGGTAAAAAGAGGTCAGGACAGTGAAATATAATATCAATGAAATATTATACAAACATCAGTATGGTTTTAGGAAATCCTACTCTACCTACATGGCTATTACCCATCTTACTAATGAATTACACAGAGCCAATGGTAACAAAGGATACACCATTGGAATTTTTTTAGATTTGTCAAAAGCATTTGACACCGTAGATCACCTTATTTTGTTACAAAAATTGAAATATTTGGGACTGAATGAGCAGGCACTGTTGTGGTTTACCAGTTACTTAGAGCACCGAAAACAATTTGTTGCTTTTAAAGGAGTGAACTCTCCCCCTCTTACTATAAAATGTGGTGTTCCCCAGAGATCAATCCTCGGGCCATTGTTATTTCTTATTTATATCAATGATTTGTCCAATGTATCAGATCAGCTATCCAAAATTTTATTTGCTGACGATACTAGTTTGTTTTATTCCCATAGAAATCCTAATGTAATTATTAAAGTTGTCAATGAAGAGTTAGACAAAATCTCCAAATGGTTCAAAATCAATAAATTGTCACTAAACATTAAGAAAACAAATTTTATTCTGTTTAGTTACAATCACAAGAAGCTCACCGAGAATATAACAGTGTTGATTGATAATGTTTCAATAGCTAATGTTGAATCAACTCGTTTTCTTGGTGTACT
>NC_065525.1:5473596-5498850 GCF_006386435.1 Epinephelus moara
GTGTTCGGGAAAAAGGCCAGTTTATTTGAGCACTCCAAAAACTCCGGTAACACTCCAGGGGGTAAAAGACTCCGTCCCAAACTCTGACTCTTCTAGCATAACACACACACTCCATACACACATACTCGTTTACCATACCGAGTGGGGACCCCCTCCCCTCTCTGCTCCGCCAACCTCCAGCCCGTACACTGACTGACAGCGTAGCCGGTAAACAGAGCTCAGCTGTTTATTTAGCCTAGCAATACAATAGTAGCTGCAATGGACGACTTTGAACTTGATTTTGAAGAGTTTCTTGTATCGGACACAGATCCAGAGCCATACCTGTTTGAGCCGGAGCATACAGATGAGGAACTCCATGTGTCTGATGCTGAGCGGGCGAGAAGAGAGGCTGAATGCACAGAATGGGATTCGGTGCTACTGCTGCCATCGTTGGGGAGATATATCATCAGGAGGAAAAGCGCCGCAGAGAGCGCATCACAAGGAGTTAAGTTGCTCTTCTTTTCCTCGCAGATGACGGTTCGGGTTCATTCTCTCCTGTTGCGTGCTAAGTGTGGTCCATTCGCAAACTTTATAACTAAAAAAACTTTGCCTTTGCCCTTGCTATATATATATAAAAGCATAATTATAAGGCTACGAAAACCAAACGAATTTTATTTTATAGCGATTATACACTTGTATAAACATATTAATGGGTAGAATATTCAGATTCAGATTCAGATTGACAATAAACCATGCCAAATATTACACACTGGCCCTTTAATGGTAATTGTATTACTGATTGTCAATTTTTTATGGTAATTGTAATGTTGACTTTTTTTTTAATACGTGCTAAATAAACAAACAAACAAACAAACAAACACGGTGCGGTCAGCACAGACATTACAACTACATTAGTAAAAGTACACTAATAATAAGATGTGAAGTGCTTTGTGACTTTAATCCTACTCGAAAAGAAAAATATAAAGGATGAGTTGACTGATAACTGCCAACTGAAGAAGCAGCCAAGCCACCGTGCCTTTCATACTCAAACAGAAATGTATACAAAAGTGTGTGCCAGATACATAGAACAAATAAACACACACTAATACTCACTGTATGACATTAACGTAAAACAATGAATGCACGTTACTTATCGCTGATTATTATTAAAAAAAACAACAACAAAAAACAGCTTATAGAAAGACTGGGTGCTCTTACTTTCACATGCGGAAATGACGTCATCAGCTGGGTGATCACGTGCTATCCGAAGATGGCCGAGTGATACGAGTGCATTTTCATTTGGACTGGCGGAAAGTTTGTTTCAAAACTCTGTGTGTGTAAAAAGCAAATCCACACGCGTAGAACTGAGATCCACAAATACTTTTTCGATTCACAAATAAAAACTGAGTTCACAAATGCCTGTTCAAAAGTTGTAAATGTTAGGAAGATATTCACAAATGCTTTTCATTTATATGCAAATTAATTTAATGTATTCACAGATATTTTTTGTATTTGTGGAATGTGTTTTATATTTACAGATTACACATTTACACACAGATTGTCGATCTGTTCACACACATAATTATGAAATGTGTGCAGATCAAGAAATATTTGTAGATCACCCTCTGTGCATTTACAGTTATTAATGAGACAAATCTAACTCCATAAGTTACACTCATCACAGGCCACAACACTACATATAGCCTTTAATGCATACCCAAAGTAACAGGGTAAGTAGCCTTAAAGCCTTAATCAAATAAATAAGTTGATTAATATATAAACAATTCCAATGTTGTGCAAGCTACTTGGAAAATGTAGTGAGCTTAGCTACCAATAACTCTACATCAAATTAAAATTTCACTACATCAGAAGCATCTTCAGAGAAATGTAACAAACTAAGCTACAAGAAAATGGCAAAAGTAGCTTGCTACTTGAAAAGCTACTTTTATTTATGTCAAATCAGTGTTATCAGTGATAAGAAAAGCTGTCAGCCAAATAAATAGGCGGGCAAAAAATGTTCAGTTGAACTGTTTATTATAAAATAACAGATAAAATAATCAGTTGGCCTATTGCTCTCTGTCTTTCTCTCACCTCTTCCTACTTAATGCATTTCTCTGTCTTGGCCTCTTTCAGTAGGCTATCTGGCTCTGTCAGCCATTCAAAAACAGAATTTCAAAATATAATTTTCAGTCAATCACAAAACATAAAAGACAGTAATATAAACAATAAAATTAACAGACCTAAATGAAAACTTTTCTTTTTAGGGACAATAGAACATGAATATGTCCTGAAACAAAATCTTTCTCTCCTCTCTGCCTTCTTTATACTGTTCTCTGTCCCTCTCGCTCTTTTCTTGGCCCTTGTTGTGTCTATTTCTCCAGTGTTCACTGCAAATCCACTAAATATATACAGTCTATGGGCAAGACAAGTGAGAGATGCGTCAAGAAGTGCCATGTAGCCAGTCAGAGGCTAAGAAATGCCAATAGCAAAGCAGCAAGCAGAATAAACTGAAGGATTAGTATGTGATGTCATATGGAAGTGCTTCCCTCGTCTACATGCCTCGCTGTGGCGCTGGTGTCAGTCACATTACTCATCCTCAATTTTATTATGTTTGCTTTTATTCAGACCTCCACATAAAAAAAGTCAGCTGCACTTCAGAGCTTTTCCTGGGGAAAAAAGCTTCTAACTTTTGTGGATGCTACTGCGCTGCTCAGTCAATTACTAACTTACAGTATCTCACATAAGTGAGTACACCCCTCCCATTTTTGCAAATATTTCATTATATCTTGTCATGGGACAACACTATAGAAATGACACTTTGATATAACTTAAAGTAGTCAGTGTACAGCTTGTATAGTAGTATAGATTTACCTTCCTCTGAAAATTACTCAAAACACAGCCATCAACATCTAAACAGCTGGCAACATAAGTGAGTACACCCCACAGTGAACTTGTCCAAATTGTGCCTAAAGTGTCAATATTTTGTGTGCCAACCATTATTATCTAGCACTGCCTTAACCCTTTTGGGCATGGAATTCACCAGAGCTCACAGGTTGCTTCAGGAATCCTCTCCCACTCCTCCATGATGACATCGTGGGGCAGATGGATGTGAAGACACCTTGCGCTACCCCACCTTCAGCTTGAGGATGCCCCACAGGTGCACAGGTGAGTTTAGGGCTGGATACATACTTGGCCAGTCCATCACCTTCACCTTCAGCTTCCTTAGCAAGGCAGCTGTCATCTTCTAGGTGTGCTTTGGGTCATTTTTAAAATACAAATGAATTATTGATTAACCGATGATACACTTACTGTATGACAAAGCATTGGCTTAAATACCTGGGAGCGAGACCTTGGCTGGATTTTGCTTTCACATAATGGTGCGTTACATGTGCAATGGGTAGTCAGAACGTTTGAGTTCCTAGCTTATGACTCGTCAAGTTTGACCTCAAAAAAAAAAAAAAAGAAAAGAAAAATAATAATAATGATAATAATATTAATATATACACACATGCCCTCTGCCCTCTGCATGTCAGCCCTGACATGCAGAGGGCAGGAGAGAGGCTGCCGCATGCTGATACATGAAACCAAACCTTTAAAAAGTAACAATAAGAGACGATAATGTCGGAGCTTATTTTTACTATGGTCTTGATTAACTTTGCCCCAGGCTGTTTAATTCTTAGTCTTGGTACCAATCCCTGCCCAGGCCACTCAGAGGTTGCCTCTGGGCCACATGTGGCCCGCAAGCCGCCAGTTGAAGCCTGACATAATGCTTTGTTATCAACTCGTATTACTGTCGCTGGCTGACCTGGAGTTGCTGCTGCTGGTATTTGATATTCTGACTTGTACTGAAATGTGGTCAACCCAGGCATGATGTCATTTTCAGCTCCAAATACTGAGATAATTTAATGCAGCGTTAAATTTACACACACGGTTCTACGGTGTCAGTTTGGACTTAGTTGCAGTGCAGATAATCCCGGTTTTTCCAGTCAAACAGCATGTGCATTTTCAGGGGGCCAATAAGTTCACCTGTAGCCCTTTGTGGGAAATGAACTCATTTACTCTAAATCACTAATTATCTGCCTCTTTTAAAGCAGTGAAGTAGAACCAGGGCTTAATATCGACTGCCACTCTCATCTAGCTAATCAACAATTCACCGACTTTGTGATTAGCAAACAGCTCTAACAGTCCCACTCTTTTTATTTAACAGCCCCCTCACTCCTCATCTCCAAAATATGGAGTCATTACCAAAGACCTTGTGTCATGACAATGGCTGTGTTGTAATGACAAGAAAATATGCATTCATAAGTTTCAAATTACTGAACAGCAGGCGACAGTAATTAAATCATCTATTTTGGAGTGGCATGTTTCACTTCAAGGCTAATGTTTTCCACACAAGGGCAACACTTCCCACAGGAGCTGACTTACTTAACAGCAGTGAAGGTTTCTAAAACAGCATGCAATGGTGTTGTTAAAATATCTGAACAAAATCACAAAGAAATGAAAAGAAATAATAGAAAAGAAAAAATGCTTTCTGTAGATATGCTGTTGAGTATCACTGTGTTGCGTTTTCCCACTTCTGACTTTTGGATCTTTTAAAAGACAACTGATTTTAGATATCGGAAATTGAACTACCTACCTCTAGATGTATTTTGACTTTGACTAACACCAGGATGACAACAATGAAATCGGAATGCTCCATAACTTTACGTTTCATTTCATTTCATTTATTTTATTTAAAAGGACATTGCACATTAATCAACATCTCTGTAAATGTGCCAGTGTTAGCCATTAGGCTTATTTTCAACTGCAGTCCTTTGGCAACATATTTTGTTAACCATTATGACTAGTTGTAAAAAAGTCAGAATTGTTTAAAAATCTTACAAACAAGCAGACAGAGACAACTTCAGCAGACTATATAACACACAACAAAGTAAAAAACACACATAGTAAAAGCAGAAGACAGTAACGTCTAACAGGCAGACAACACCATAAAGCAACATTCACTCTCGCGACAGGCAAAGGACAGTATTGGATCAGACAGACAGTATATGCAGTTAGTGACGTTCACATATTTGGTTGCTCAGAAGCCATTTTTTCAGATGATGACTAAATGTATAGTAAGATTTGAAATTTCTCATGTCAGTTGGTAATGTGTTCCATAAGTTAGAAGCTCTCACAGAAAAGCACAGTTGACTAAAGGAACTGGACCTACAAGGGATGACACAATCCCCTCTTAGGGCAGACCTTATAATTTTATTGTTAGAGTCTTTCTGCATTATAAAGACACAAAGTGGTGGTGGAGCTTTGCCATATATGATTTTAAAAATAAGGCAGGCATCATTATGCTTAATTAAGCTTGGGTTTTCTATCCAACACCTTGAGAGCTTGCTTGTATAGTAAGAGGATAGGCTTCAGTGTTGTGCTGGTTGCCTGACTCCAGCTTGTCATACAATATGTTAAATGCGGCATGATCATTGCATTCATAAATTGTTTTGCAACCGGTGTTGTTAGGCAGTTTCTAATATATCTAAAATTTGACAGATTATACCTAGTTGTCTGCATTACCCTTTTAATGTGTTTTTTAAAAGTTAAATTAGAGTCTAGGATGATAACTAGATATTCAAAATGTGAGACTGTTTGTATGACCTCTCCAGCTATCTGGACTTTAGGATCACAGTCTGATCTAGTATTTGTCTTACTGAAAAACATGCACACTGTTTTCTTTACATTAAGATGCAATTGGGGGTCAGTGAGCCATTTATGCACATGTACCATTGCCTCAATCAGTTCGGCAGCTGCAAGTGCTTTTGTCTTTGCATGGACATAGATGACTGTGTCATCAGCATACAACTGCACCTCACACCCTGTGCATGCTGATGGAAAGTCGTTTATGTATAAACTGAATAAAATCAGTCCCAAGACAGATCCCTGGGGCACACCCATATCATTTCTTAGAGGTGGTGATTTACAGTATCAAATGCCTTTTTGAGATCCAAAAATACGGCTCCAACAACACCACCTTTGTCCAATTTTAATTTGATGTTTTCCACAAAGAAGCAATTTGCTGTCTCAGTGGAATGATTGGCGAGGAAGCCAAATTGGCTGGGATGTAGTGAAAAAGGGGTGCTGTTAAGATGATTGGTCAACTGCTTGGCCACACATTTTTCAGAAATCTTAGACATAACTGGTAAAATACTGATTAGTCTATAGTTATTCATGTCAGTTGTGTCTCCTGATTTATGGATTGGTACAACAATAGCAGACCTCCACTCCTTTGGGAATTTTCCCTCCTTAATAAAAGAGGCATTGATTAACATAGTGATTGGGCTAGCAAGGGTGGCAGCATGTTTCTTTAAAAACAAGGAGTCTAGTCCAAATATGTCTTTTGATTTAGAATTTTTGACAGAGTTAATTATGAGGTTAACTTTGGATTCAGTAACCTCTGTCAAAGAAAAGACTGGTTGTTAGATATCAATCACAGGGAAGTCAACATGATTCACTTGGGTGGTATCTGTTATCATCTTCACAGAATTGACGAAGTGGGTGTTAAACAGTGTCGCTATTTCAACTGCTTCTGTACACAGAGTACCATTGTTATTAATCTCCAGCTGTTTTGTTGCATTTTTATTCAATTTTCCTGTTAATTTCTGTAAACAATGCCAGATTTGTTTGTTTGTCCCTTAGCATCATTCATAAGATTTATAAAAAAGTTGGACTTGGCTGTTCTAATGTTCTTAGTTACTCTGTTTCTTGAGGAAGTAAATATATGTTTGTCAGTTAAAGTTCTGGACTTAATTCTAAAGACTTAGCATTAGTTTTTAGGTGGAACCGGGCTTTATTGAGCTTTCTAGCTATAATTGTCAAGTTATGGTCAGACAGACCCGTAAACATATTAAAAGATTTTGTCACCCTTTCAGGTTTGTTACTAAAAATCAAATCAATTTGAGTTTTTGATGATGAGGTTATTCTAGTAACCTGTGGGGTGGACATCGAGGTGGTGCCAAGCTATCAATATCTAGGTGTACACCTGGATAATAAGTTGCACTGGTCCCTAAACACAGACGCTCTCTACAAAAAAGGGCAGAGCCGCCTCTTTTTCTTGAGGTAGCTCAGATCTCTCGACATCTGTAGTAAGATGCTGCAGATGTTTTATCAGTCTGTGGTGGCAAGTGTGTTGTTTTATGCTGCAGTCTGCTGGGAGGAAGCATCAGACACAAAGATGCAAGGCGGCTGGACAAACTAGTCAAAAGAGCTGGCTCTGTGATTGGCTCTGTCAGGTTGGACACACTGGAGGAGGTGGTGGAGAGATGCACACTGAAGATGTCCGAGGCCATCATGAACAACCCAGATCATCCACTCCACAACACCTTGATGGACCAAAAAAACTGGTGGACGGCTCCTCTCTCTTTGATGCAGGACAGAGAGATACAGAAGATCCTATATACCAACAGTCATCATATTATAGATGAGCTGACAGATAACTGAATTTCCCCTTGGGGATGAATAAAGTTATTCTTATTCTTATTCTTAGTAGGTCCATTTATTAGCTACCCTGGAAATCCAGAGTTCTCGCGAGAGCACAATTTGAATTTGCTCAGCGAGTCACTCTGGCAATCAGTAATGATGCTCATTACCTATGCCCATGAAACCGAGCTGCACCAATCACATCGGTGTATCTGATATAGGTGGGCCAGAGGCGAGCTAAACAGATGACGACAGCTCTGCGACGACAAAATCCGGAATCAGTCAGTAAACATTGCAAGATGGCTAAGGATGAACACCAGTTGTTTGAAACAGCTTTGGCCGCTACAATGAACGAGTTAGACTTGGCTTTTTCTCTAAAAGAGGAACAGAAGACGGTGCTCGAGTCTTTCCTTTGCAAGAAGGATGTTTTTGCTGTTTTGCCGACCAGATACGGCAAGAGTCTAATCTACCAGTTAGCTCCGCTGGTAGCTAAGCGTATACGTCACCCCGTGTATTGTTCTGATTGGTCGTAGTGTTATCCAATTGCATGCAGTGATATTTACAAATGCATGCTTGGTGCCGCCCCTCGAGTTGGGCCATTTTCATTACTCATGGCCAGACCCTAAATCTTTCTAGATTTGGGTCTGGATTTCCAGGCTATTTATTAGCTGTTACAAATCAAATTTATTAGAAATCATGTGTAATGCCTTCTTACTTAGTTTGTCTTCCCAATTCACATTAAAATCACCAATTAAGATTATTTCCTTCCTTATGCTGCATTCCCTTAGTATAGCTTCTAATTTATCAAAAAATACAGCTACCGTCTATAGACGGCAATTAGGAAGAGGGACATTTGAGCTGACAGAGTAATAGTTACATTAATTATGAAACTGTATGTTTAGGATGTAACATCATTCATGTGGTGCAAATATTCTATGAACTACTGTGCATGCATTTTTTTGTAGGATAGCTTATGAACCGTTCTATGAGAACAGGGTGGTTTGTAATATGGACCCCAGGTAGACGAGCTGCCCTTTAAAACACAGTTTATGGGGATCCTAATAAAAACAAAACAAATAATATTAAGAGGAATTTCATGTAGTCTGCAGAGCTATGTGCAGTATTACCTTCCTCTGAACCCGCACACAGCATACAGTCAAAAAGTGCTGTTGAGCTCCAGAGGCAAGGTGCACTCAGTTGCCAAACTTGGTCAAAGTAAGGAGCCCAAAGGACCAGAAACTGTTCTTGCATGAGATCAGTGGTGGCCCAAAGCTGCAAAACCTGGCAGGGAAGCAAATGCAGCCCTGACGCTGATTAAAGTAAGAAAAAAGAAAGGACAGACATGGTTGAAACCAAAGGAAATCTGGGCAGAGATCATCTGACATTACAGCAAAAACAGATCGAATATGCTCGTCTACAGTGCTGCCAAGAAAAGTAGTATATTTCTTTGCACAAGATAAAGATAAATACATCTTTTAAGAACTCTGGGGTTCCATAGAGATTTGTTTTGATGGCTTTAAGGAGAGACAATACAAAATAAAGAACAGTAAATTCAGACCTAGTTAATCCCAGTTTCCAGTCTTATGCCTACCTATACCTAATACTTGTAGCAAACAGAGAATAAAGTCTTGTAATATGTGGATCTTCCCCCTTCACTATTGATATTCTCTCTGATCTGTCTGTGATGTTAAATAATGTTTGTGATGTGTTAAATTAGCGGAGAAAGCAGGCCATCTAATAACTAGATTATCATGGTTTATGATGCCTTCTGGGAATCAGCTTTGCACCTGAGATTTCTCAAAGGAAGTTGACTAAAGCGGCTGACATGTAATGGCAGATGACGTGTTGATTCTAGATGATAGCGGAACACAAGTGGTCAAACAGGGATGATAAAAAACACTTCCTGAACACATGCAGGGAAAGAACATCAAGCTGAAAGCTGTAGAGTTCACACTGTGTCGGCAGGAAGTGCCCTGTGTTGGACACCTGCTGACAGCACGGGCTGAGTACCGGCCCTGGATAGATAAGTGCTGTCAACGAGCTGCCAAGACTAGCAGATGTGAAAGGAATACAGAGAGCTGTTCGTCAAATTTGTCAAAGCTGAATGATCACATCACATCAGAGATTCTGACAGCAAACATGGAGAAGGCACACACACAAAGGGAATGTTGGACTGAATGGAGATACAAGAGAAAATATCTCTTTGGCTTTAAGACAACTGAAAAACGTCTGGTACTGAAGTACAGCAGCAAATGAACTGATACATTCAAGTTACACAGAATTGTGCTGAGCATGGCAATGTTCCCTTGGTAGGCTTATGGTCATGAGCTGTCATCCTTGGTGTTATTAGAGACATCATCTGCTGTATTTGTTCCTCTAACCTGGAGGTGAAAGGTTGCCTCGGGCCAGTGACAGACAGTTGCTGCTGGCAGTTTATAAATGAAAGCATTTGGGCAGCTTTTTGTGTATGACTATGGATACAATACAAGAGATAAGACCACATGTTATGTTATGTTATGTTATGTTATGTTATGTTATGTTATGTTATGTTATGTCATGTTATATTAATTAGCTTGCCCTTGACATACAAGGGTTTTTCATAAGAATGGATTATCACTCTAACTATTGTAATAATAATAATAGATTTTATTTATAGGCACCATTTATATCACTCAAGGACACCTTAAAAGACAGTTAAACAAGCAGCAATGTATCCATAGATCATAAAGTGAAACAATACAATAATAAATTATTAAAATAACTAGACAAAATCATAATGTGTATAAAATCGTCATCATAAAGTCATCAGCTTAAGTCTTGATATGTGTATCACCATTAAAATCAGACCAATTTGCCAGCTTGAAAAGGTGTGTTTTCAGACAGGATTTGAAAATGTAAAGGGAGTCAATAATGCGAATGTCATGGGGGAGAGAATTCCAAAGGCAGGGGCACAGTGGCTGAAGGCTCTAGAACCCATGGTAGTCAAGCGGGCAGATGGTGATGTGAGTTGGATTGCAGAGGAGGATCTAAGAGTATGGGAGGGTGTGTAGATATGAAGTTCAGACAGGTACGCAGGGGCTTGATTATGAAAGGTCTTAAAGGTGAGAGGCAGAATCTTCTTATCAGTGTGATATTTAACAGGAAACCATTGAAGTTGCTGGGGAACAGGAGTGATATGACCTGCGGAGGGGGTTCTAGTAATGATATGGGTGGCTGAGTTCTGGACTAATTGGAGTTCATGAAGACACTTGAGAGGGGGACCATAGAGGACAGAATTGTAATAATCAATATGGGATGTAACCAAAGAGTGAACGAGTATAGCGGCACTGTGAGGTGTAAGTAACTGGCAAAAATTAATACTATGTACATGAAAGTATGTAGATCAAGTAACATTATTGATGTGGGCCTCAAAGGACAATGTACTCTCCAGGATGACACCCAGACTCTTAACCTGGGGGAGGGACGGTCTTTGGAGTTGTCAACGTTCAGAGAGAAACTATGCAGTTTAGCCAAAGTAAATTTAATACCTCGTGGAGACCAAGGCTGTCTCCATACTGTGAAAGGAATAAAAAACTGATTAAAACTGTTCAAACAGATTATGTCTAAGGTGAGTATGGACCTGAGTTGCAACTGTTCTTTCGAGTATTTTTGAGAGGAATTGTAAATTGACAATATTGTACAATAGACAATGTACCTGTTGCAATGGCTGGCATTGTTCTTAACTTAAAAGACAACTGGGTTGGAGGACAAGAACCTCACCTGTCAACACTTTCTCCTAAAAAATAGAATTTTGTACTGCAATTTAGCTTTTTGATCAATTATTTACAGTGCGGGAAATGAGTATTCAACATGTCAACATTTGTTTCATTAAACACATTTGCAATGCAACTATTCACCTGAAACTTAAACTGAACATTGATATTAACTCAGTAAAACTATACAGATAAAGAAATCATAACACTTGAATCGATAAAAAAGTGATGTGCAATAAAGTTGAACTAGATATACCGCTATACGGCTGTACGCCTCTGTGCACCTGCCAATTTAAGATTAACAGTTCCCAGTCTCCCCTTATGTTCCTGAGATATGACACTGAGTAATGGACAGTAAAGTGTTAATGGAGAACACTATGATGTCCATCTCATGGTGCTCATGAAATTAGACGAATTCAAGGTCACAGTGACCTTGACTTTTGATCACCTAATTCTTATCAGTTCATCCTCGAGTTCAAGTGAAGTGCCAAAGTTGAAGAAATTCCATCAGGGTGTTCTTAGGATGTTGCATTTACAAGAATGAGACTAATGTATGGAAAACCTGAAAACATAACGCTTCCAGCCACAGCTGTCACCAGCAGAGAGGCATGAAGGGAAGGTATCACATAGCCTGTTTTCAAGTCAAAAGGCCCAAGGCCAAGTGAAGTGATAAGTATTGGTGGTAAAGTCCAAGTCAAGGTGCAACTCTTTTTGGATTTTGCCAAGTCAAGACTCAAGTCATCAAATTTGTGACTCGAGCCTGACTCAAGTCCAAGTCATGTGACCCAAGTCCATACCTCTGCCGCTAACATTTAACTTCCGTCGCAGAAACAGAGTGAATATCACACATGTGAGAACTGGTGCATTAAACTGAACAAGAACAAAAAGACAAATTGCCTGTTGTGTAAATCAAATTTACTACGTAAGTCAAAGTGGCTATTATCTTCATTTTTTATAATAACAATGTATCAAATAACAGTATGAAAACAACGTGACAATGTGTTGCGTGTCTCTGGTAGTGATGGACCTGCAGAGAATGATCAGCTGAATCTGCAGCTCCTCTCGACTTTACAGAGCTGAGACTCAGCTCATTGTTCATCTGTCCAGCCACAATCACCTTCTCAGCTGGTAGCTGGTCTGTGATACCCTCTGAATTCTCATTTTCTTTGATTTCTTTCTTTCGGTTTCTTTGGTCTTCAAAACACATAAGGCAGACATCTGTGTGTAATTTCTGACTCAGTGTTACAGTTCAACAAACAGAAAAATCAGCAGCTTTTCACATCAGGTCAAATGCTAACATAAAACCTTTCCTCTCTTCTGGAGAAAGTAATGTCATTTTATTACCTTATGTCTGTAACTAGTTCACCTGCAGCTGGTTCAAACTGCGGCAGTGAGACTCCTCACTGGTACCAAGAACAGAGACCGCATCTCCCAGTACCAGCTGGATTTATACTTCTGCGTCGTACCTACAGTGGCTACTCCCACAGGCTCTGAAGTCACGTCTTACCCGCTGACACATGTAACTATACCTGTGGGCTATAGTATCAACAGAGATACCATGTGAGGAATGCAAGGACTGTGATTGGCTGCTTGTGTTGTCCCCAACATGTTTCTGATGTTGGTGGAGTTTGTTCAGTAACAAACATCTAACAAAGAAATGACACTGCAGACTTTCTGCTCACAGCAGTCATCGTTTGTATGAATGAATGTACGTGAACACAGCGATTACACGGCCCTCGTCTCCTGTTCAGTAACGAGACAGTTACATCATGTTAGAATTTATCTGATGTAACTCCAGTTCTATAAATATACGTATGTGTGTAGCTCACCGTTGCTTTGTATCCCAAAGTAAATGAAAGAATGTTAACATCAGGGGCGGGCTGGCCATAGGGAGGTTCGAGAGTATTCCCAAGCGGTTCCAGGCCGAACCGGCTGGTGGTTGGAACATTTTTTTACCCCATAAAACACAGCCGCGGTTGACCGCAGCAGCCTGCCCTTGCCCAAATTCACACCTGTTCTTCTCTATGGATTTTCTCCACGACCGTGCGTCATAGTGAGAAGCCACTCATATTACGTGAAACAGCGGAATTGTAGCTTTCCGACAAGACCAAGCACATACATTACTCTTGGATGGATTACTCATGAATGCAGGGTCGCATATGCCATGCATATCACATGAAAGCGCAGGAGCAGAGCTTTCCAGTGATACCACACATATCATTGTGCTGTCATCCCATCACGCTATAAATACAGATCAATTGTCTACAAAATAAAAACCAGACGAATTTCTTTACAATCCATTATACAGATCTTGTTATCAGTCACTTCATATAGTGAGGAAAATCGTATCTTACCACATCTTAGGCTTGCGTGTGTTTCTCCCTGTCTATCCACATTTGTAGTCCGGCTTTCAAGATGCAAATATCTCCATATTGTCCAGTTGACACTCCATCAAACTTTGACCAAGACCAGCACACTTCACCTTTGCGCACCCAGACAACTGAGGCCTAATTATGCATGCATGACAGGGCCGGAGTCACCATATACATTGAGGGGGACACGTCCCCCCAATGCCCAAAATCCCCCCCCCAATATATAACTGAAACTGAAAAACAACAACAAACTTTGTTTACTACAAACAAAGTGGCAAATATTATCTTGGAGGACATCATTGCACTTGGTTGGCTATTTTTCTATGATCTTAGATGTAAATATTGCATGTTTCTTTCAGATAAAACACATTTTTGACTTGTGAACAATTCAATGGAATTTCTTGCAATAATGAAAAAATACTGGCAATCATGTTCGCCTGGCACAAACCACATCTTTTGGACAGCTGTGAAGTGACAGAATGTCCCAGCATCATGGTTCTTATATTGCCAGATTCCAGAGAGACTCCCCTCTTCATATATGGCAGAATATGTCTTCTTCCAACTTGCTATGGTGAGATATATGTAAAAATGTAAGAATTTAGTAACACGGATTTGTTTTTTTCATTGATATAAAAATTAATATAAAATACAGGCAATTGGAAGGACATGGCATGATGGCAAATCTGGTTAGCCCAGATTGTCCTGAAAAAAAAAAAAAACAAGATATAGCATGTGAATGTAGCCTTTATAATGACTGTGATATGAGCTTAAAAGTAAAGGCAGTAAAAATACCCCAAAAAAGGCCTAGGGCCCATAGGGTTAATATCATTAGATTGTTTTTATACTGCAAATAAAGTATTTGTGTTAAAATCACGGTTCCACTTGCGTCCGTCGTGCATTCGGAAAAAAGGCCTCTCCAAACCAAGCTCCCTGGTTAACATTGTATTATGGAGAATATAAAGCACCATACGACCTGATCACATACAACAGAGCTGATATCAACGGGTGAAATCCTCAGCTATAAATAACTAGAATTACCGCCTCACGGTTTTATGCCTCTGTGAACCAGTCAAGTTGCAGTTACAGTTCACCCCAGCGGTCAATTGCAGTGTTACAGCGAAAAAATCCCCTGCAGCCCAAAAATAATTTTCCCCGTAGACCACCGTTATAAAAGAGACGTCTGTCAAAGTGTTGACAGGACACCTCCAACTGTGAACAAACTCAGTTACAACTCTGTCTATTCTGAATTTTTGATCCATGGAGGTTTCTGTATTCGTGAAACTTTCCTCAAGCTGAAAAAAGCACTTTGAAAATCTGTGACATCATCACAATGTAAAGTCCATGAGCCCAGCAGGAACTCGTGGGCGGAGCCAGCAGGAAAAACACTACTGCACACATTCAGTGGGCCACATACCGCAGAAGTAAAACCAGGAAGCTAGAAACATTTTTGGTGTAGCACCAGACAAGCAGTTCCAGTGGAATGAATAAGCACCATTTTGGCCATCCAGAATCTGGATATTATTAAAGTCTATGATTTACATCCATGTCTGTAAAAACATGGACGCTTCACACACAGAACATCTATACAATCAGCACAGTTTCAAGATTAGAGTCACCAAATGTCTCCCCTTCTGTTACTGAGATATGAATTTCAATAATGGACAGAAAAGAACATTACAATGTCACAGTTAAATTGACCTTTGACCTTTTGGACATAAAATGTCATCACTTCATTACTTTATCCTGTTAGACATTTGTGATAAGTTTTGTCATAATAATTGTATGAATTCTTGAGTTATGGTAAGTTATCGCAGTGACCTTGGACCTTCAGTCACCAAATTCTTATCAGTTGATCGTTGAGTCCAAATAATGTACTTTTGTGATTCCAAAAAAATAAAAGAAAACAAACAAACAAACAAACACATTTGCGATTTCTTGGGAATGTTGATTATATTGTCCAGAGGGCACGTAGCCTGCCAAAAACATGTTTTGTGAGGTCACAGTGACCTTTGACCCCCAAAGTTGAGTCTAAGTGGACATTTGAGCAAAATTTGAAGAAATTCCCCCAGACTGTCCAAAGCTGCTCCTATTGAATGATACCTGCTCTTTATATCTCATGTCTCATCAGAAGCCTGCAGCCTCCTCATTCTCTCTCCCAGAATCACTAGCTACAATCCCTGTTGGATAGAACATATATGGAGATGTCAGCAGCAAAAATGTATAATGCCAAACAGTGAACTATTGGTGCCTGGGCTTCCATTATTAACAAGGTGAAAGTGCTGCACGGTGGTGTGGGAGCCCTTCTGTGTGGAGTTTGCATGTTCTCCCCGTGTCAGCGTGGGTTCTCTCCGGGTACTCCGGCTTCCTCGCACAGTCCAAAGACATGCAGGTTGGGATTCTTAATTGTCCGTAGGTGTGAATGTGAGTGTGAATGGTTGTCTGTCTCTATGTGTCAGCCCTGCGATAGTCTGGTGACCTGTCCAGGGTGGACCCCGCCTCTCGCCCAGTGTCAGCTGGGATAGGCTCCAGCCCCCCTGAGACCCTCAAGAGGATAAGCGGTTAGAAAATGGATGGATGGATGAAAGATTTTCTGTGCACATCCACTGGGTCATAATCCTTATACCCCGTTAACTTCTATTTTTATCTTTCACACACACACACACACACACACACACACACACACACACACACATATATATATGAGGCTGGGGCTCGAATCCCGGTCGGTAACACATATCCAGTCTGGACCCTTAGGGTCTTACTGCAAGGGTCTTACTGCTGCTAGCCTACCTCAGGATGAATGAAACCACAAAAATGAAAGATGGGCTACTGGAACATGACATAGATGGATGAGCAGAGAATATGGAACTGATGGAATGTAACTATACAGGTAACCCTAGCAAAAGGGGTTACATGTAGAGAATGTTGGATATCCAGTATGGATGCTTCAAAATCCAACATCTACGCTGACAAAGAAACAACTCCTAGCCCAGTGTTCCAACATCCACAAACGGCAACTGCTATCACAGCCAGAGATTAAACAGGATGTTCTCAACTGAACCATCCAGTGTGTAGTGTAGTGTAGTGTCCACACTACGTATTGCTGAAAAAAATTAACATTATAACTGTAACACGTTACTGATAATGTGTTACAGTAATATGTAGTAAAATGTAGGGCTGAACGATATATCGTTATCATATCTATACCGAGATATGAACATGCAAGATATTAATATCCCAAAAGGCAACGATATTGACGATATAATTTCCCCATGAGTTTCCCCAGCTTGACCTGCATGTACAGCTCAGCCAATCACAAACGTCCTTTTTACGCTTGCCCTAAATGTACAGCTAAGGCCAGCCAATCACAAACCTCATTTCCTGCTTGCCTTGGATCGACAGCAAAGCCAGCCAATCACAAACATCCCCTTGAGCGAGGGAGATGTGCTGCTGCTAGCAACTTGCTAGTACACACAACACATTTGCGACTAAAAATAGTTTTGTTCGAGCAAATTAAATCATTCAGCACGCTGTGTGAGTACAGATTTCAACCAGCAGCAGAAACGAAAGGCGAAACTTACCGGTTGTGGGTTGAACGGGGGTCACAGACGGGAATACGGCGGAGCGCTATGGCCGCCGCAAGATAACGTGGTTTACCGGCGTTTCGCCGTACGTGAAGAGCCTGGTGACGCGAGGCTACCGGCGACCGAGAAGCCCGGCTCCAGGTGAATAAGTTGGTGTCATGACTGCCCAGTAGTACCGGAACAGCCGAGCCGTAGCGGCACACAGGTATGTGACGTGTCAGAGGAGAAACGAGCCGTTAACATTTCCACAAACCTCACCGCACTTTAGGGACTGTTCTTTACTTATGAAGGGACTGTTCTTTACTTGTCAGGGGAGGAGGGTGGCTGGTTGATTTTTATTTTATTTATTTATTTTATTTTGATCCCCCCTATGTTAATCACTTATTGATGCTGTTTTTGAAGTATGAATAAGTCAATAAGTAATTTATTCCATTGAAATATCATTGATGTATTATAGAAAAGTGATTTATCTTTTTATAAATGACAAAAGGCACATCTGCCTCATTTTTGCTGTGGTATCGTGATACTACTCAGAACCGTGATACTTTCACTGGTATCGTACCGTGGGTCCCAATTCTGGTACCGTGACAACACTACCGAGTACTGTATGAACAGTGCCGTGCAATAAAAGACACGGCAGGAACATCTGGGGCCTCCTGTGTCAAGCCCAAGCAAGGTCGGCTTGCCGATGCATTCAGTAGCATAATGCCATACCAATCGACGTCCAGCAGGCACAAAGACATTACAAACGCTATAACGTACCATATTGCTACACATGATTCCTGTGTATTCAGTCACTAAAGAGGGCTTCCAGAAAATGGTTCGGACTCTGGTTTTTTTTTATTTATTTTTTTTTTATAAAGAATGCTTAGTTTTCACTGAACCCATAGTCATATCGTATCGTATCGGTATCGAGATATGAAATTTTCTCCATATCTTTCAGCCCTAAATGTATTACTAGTAAGATGTCACTGTTCAACACTGCTCGTTAAATCCAAGTATTCCCTTGACCTCCAGCGCACATGCGAGCGTATGAATGTGCCCACCTATGTGCACAGTGTTAATCAATGCAACCTCCTAAGCTGTTCATCGCAGACACCGGCTGATTTAAGGTCATGATACTGATTTCAACTGTTCTTTCTCTCCACATCCACTCCTCTCAGTGGTGTAGTGGTAGTTCAGTGGGCACCAGAGAGCTTTTGTCTGTTTTGACATGTTAAGGATACAGCATGTTTCAGGGTTCACGTATCATTGGATAACTCGCCTATCTTCCCCAGAGAGCAGGTAAAGTGTAATAAGCTGGGGAAGGGGTCCGGGGGGCGGCAGGAACCCAGAAAAGGCCGCTCTATTACTTAGTAGGCTTTGCTGTGTAGTTGTGATGTAACATTTTTATTCTTTATTTTTTTAATTATTATTTTTTCCCCCATTTGTGGTGCCCCTAATGGATTACGACACCCTTAGCATTCGCCTGTACCCTACAGTTGCAGCTTTAAAACACCACATTGAAACTACTGAAACATGTACCGAAAATAGAAATGTATACAGAAAAAAACAGTGATGCCAAAAATGAGAATATGTTAGGGCCCTACCTAAATTTCTCAAATGAGGTTCTCCGGGGAGCTCATAATTTCCTTAAGGTAACCCAGCTCCCCTGTATTTTGAAACCTGGATGAAAGACATTCTGGGAGACAAGCCATGATGACGGCAAGTAGTTCCATTAAAAAGTAAACTCTTTGCTTCATCACAAACTCAATGACAATGACAATTAACAGAGAGGGAGCAGCAGGCAGACGCAGCAGCAACGGGGTCATCAACACATTTCCTCCGGCCAAGTCGTTTCCCAAAATAAACGAAATGCCACTAATCAGAAACTGTGGGAGCACAACACCTGTCCTGACACGAGTGGTGAATGCAAGTGGATCATGTGGAGTGGGGCATTAAGTTCGCTCATTTTAATTCCCCACACTACCAAATCAGAAAAACACGAAGTTACATTTGAGAGTGGCAGTACATTAGCCAACATGAAGGAATGATAAGCGGCTGTATCTCGCAGAATAGTTACCGATACTTTATCCGCTTCCTTACCGGTTAAGGAAACAAACCCATGAGACACGAAAGGTTTGAAACGAGGGTCAATCTCCGCGTTTACCTCCGGTTCAGGTAAAGGCTCCATGTGTTTGTCAAGCGGGGACACGCTGTTTATGAAACCCACACCTGCAGGAGTCTTACCGGTTTTGTGTTGTCGTTTTTTTTTTGAGAACCGGGCAGGCAGTGATCAAATGGCCTGTGACCTATCTTTGGCTTTAGCTTTAGTGACCTATTTCTGCGCTCAGACATTACATTTGAAACACGAGGTGTCGGTACAGAAAAAACGCTTTTATGAGTCACTTTTTTTAGGACACTTTCTGCTCGTTTAAATAAACAACGATTCATTCCGGTAAACACTTTTTAAATTCCTCGAGCAGAATTAACTCCCGCATTTCCACCAAAGTTTTTACATGACATGCCTGGCACCATTTATCAAACAAAACACTATTGTCGTACACAAACTCAACGTACGTCTGGTTGGCAGTTTTATCACTGTTTCTAAATTTTTGTCTGTACGCTTCAGGGACAAGCTCATAAGCCTGCAACACAGTCTTTTTCAATATGTCATAATCCAGACTGTCCTCAGTTGACAGACTGGCACAGACTTCTTGGGCTTTCCCCACAAGCTTACACTGTAGCAAAAGTGACCAGAACTCCTTGGGCCACTTAAGTGCAGCAGCTATTCACTCAAAGGCGCTAAAATATGAGTCCACTTCGGACTGACGAAATGGAGGGACTAACACAATGTGCTTACTGATGTCAAAAGCAGGAGCAGAAACAAAACTTTGGTTAAGAGACACCGGGGTGGAGGCAACAGGGGTTCCTCTTTCCAGCTCAAGAGCCCTGATACGGAGATGCATTGCTTGCACTTCAAGCTGTTTATTTTTGGTCTCCACCTTTATTTTTGGTCTCCACCTTTATTTGCAGGGCTAAGTGGAGATCCCCTGTGGTCATATTTCCCAGAGAAGGATCAATGACTGGCTCAGGCTCCACACCAGCAGCGCTCACGCCAGCAGCCTCTGCTGCTTTCACATCCGCCACCCTGTTTGTTTGAGGAACCAGGCATTGACAGGGACACTCAGTTGCAATGCAGTGATTTGTTGGTGGGGGTGTGTTGTTTGAGGTTATGATCCAGGAAGTCCAGTTGGAGTAAGAGATTAATGACATTTAAGGTGTACCAGATACCAACACAGTGGCCAACAGAGGCAACTATCTCATCTTTCGTTACAATGATCAAGAGGTAAACTGTTGAAATATGGCGTTCACGTTACAAGGTAATCCATTAGATATTTGCCAGTGAGTCTGAACACAGCCTGAGGCAACAATCATTCAGTCTGCATGTTGTGTTTCAGTTAAAAAAAAAAGAAGAACCCCAATGCAAGACAGGCAGGCAAACTGAGCAAGCTTTTAAAACAATCTGGTTCCAAAATCAAAATTTAGAAGCAAGAATACTAAGGAATCAGGCGTAAACAAAAGTAAGTACAAAGGAAAAAAAGCATAAAAAGCTAAAATGAAAACAAACCATTATGGTGTGAGCAACACAAGAAGGAACAACAACACATACAGACACAGACGCAAAATATCATCAAAGAGCTAGCAGCAACGAAAGCAGACTGTTGCATCGCCTCATTTCACCTTCAAAAATTTCACCAACAAAAAGACCGCCGTGACACTAGTTAGCCAGTTAGCACATGAACAATACAATCTAATGTTGAAAGAGCAGGGCATATTTACTGTGCTCCAGTAAACAATCACACAAACATCAAGAAATGTTTCTGCTTGTCTCACTCCCTCTTGACTTCAGCGCTTTTTTTACTTTCCTTTCGCGTGCTGAGCTGAACTGCTGAGTGATTTCAATCACCGACAGGCTCAGTTTTCTCTGATACTGATTCAACGTGCATTTTAGTCATTAAATGTTTGGTATCATAGAGATTCATATTGTGAGATGGCTTTAGAATGCATCACTGTTACCTTTACAGGTGTGTAGATTGGCTCCATCTGAAGAGACCAGCACTCTTTACCGTATATCCACAAGTTGTTGTGCAGTTGTTGCAGTGCAAGTTTCCACTCTTTTTGAAAAAGCTCTATCTTTATTCATGTCTTGGTATTTGTATCTAAAATGAAAATTCTGGATTGTGACAGCACTACAATAGCAGCAACTCAGCAGCTTAAGCTTTCTTTTTTATAAGGTTGCTTTTATTCTAAATTGTGACCACTTTTTGTTTGAATATGTAAAATGCATCAGCAACAATTTACCAGAGAAAGATCCTCACAAAATCCTGTGTATTCTAGACTGTTTTAACCTTCAAAATGTGGTCCTCAGCCAATTTACACAGTTTTATTTCAAGCTTTGATGCAAGATGTCTTTTTGCAATGCCGGTCTTAAAGTGTTTCATTACAGATTTAACTTCACTCCATGGCCTTTTGATGGTTCTTCTTCTTAGGTTGACCTCTGCCAATTAACATAAACATATTTTTCTTGTTTAGATTGTGAAGACAGCTATTATAAGTTTAGATTAAATTAGACTTAGATTCAAAATGGATTCTTGGCATAACTGTTGATGCACTCAATGTAGCATGTAATGGATATTGAGTGTGTTTTATTCCATAGTTATTGTATAAGTATACCTAATTAAAATCTGCATAAAAATAGAAAAAGTGTATTTGTATCAGTGTATTTTCAGTAAGTGTCCATTTCTGGACATCTCTTAGACATTAGGTTCATAGTCGGGTGCATTAATATGTATGTAAGGGGAATACTACTGTATTCCCTGACTTGCCAGCAATGTATGGTGGGTATGAGAAAGGAGTTGCAATAATAAGTGTATTCATAAGTAATTTTTAGTAACCAAAAGTTTCCCTCTGTTTTCATATATTCTATACCAGTCTTTCCGAAAATGATGGTCGAGATCCAAAAGGGGTCACAGAACCAGTTTTATTGGGTCACCAATTGTTAGAGACGTGCATAACAATGCTATGATGTGTGAATGTGTTTTCCTATTTGAAATAGCAAAAGAGTTGTTATTTGTTATGCTGATCTGTTAAGCTCAGATGCTGTGTGTGTGACTAATGTAGTGACAAGTGAGTGTGGTGATTCTTGATTCTTTGAAATGTGATTGTTGCTGTGATGTAGTTTTATAAATGACAGGAAAGACAGAAAAGTGATGTACAGATAATATTTAATATAGAATATGAGTGTAGAAATTAACAGATGATTTGTTCTGATTGAGATTTAACAGGAGTCTTTGGAGCTTGGACACCAAAGGGAAATATTTTACGATCGAGGGACATCTGAGTGGAAGCAGGATAAAGCCTCCCTGAAGGAGCACAGCCTGAAATTACCCCCCAAAGAATGATTACTTACCAAGCTGTGGTGAACATCTAAGCCATGATTAATCCAACAGAACAGACATGATCTAATATGAGATAAGACACAGTAATAAGCAAGTAAAATGATATATCAGCAGTGAACCATGAATAAACGCAGAGAAACGAAATGCGGCTCGGCAGTGATTTTTTGTTTGTTTGTTTGTTTGGAAATTACACTAGGTCAACAATGACCTGGATGGTTTCGCCTGCAAAGGCTATGAGGCACCAATGCTTTGCTTGAAATAAATATGCAATCGCTAATGGACAGCATGATCAGGATAGCTACTTATCCCCAGGAATGATTACTTACTGAGCTGACGTGAACAAGCTATGATAAATCAATAATTTTGCATGATCTGCTAAGTGATAAAACACAGAAATGGTCAAGAGACCAAACGTTTAGGTGAAATTAGTAAATCAATAGTGTACCATGAATGAACAGACACAAAATTTACCTTGCCATGAATGTAATGCTTAGCCTGCAGAAGCTGAGTGCTGAATGCCGTGAATGTGATGCTGCTTAGCCTGCAAAGGCTGAGGGCTGAATGCTGTGGATGTGATGCTGTTTAGCTTGCGAAGGCTGTGTGGCTCAATACCATGAATGCAATGCTTAGCCTGCAAAGGCCAGGATAGCTACTTGACCTTACTTACCGAGCTGAAGTTAACAAGCCATGATAAATCAATAAAGTTGGTATGATCTGCTAAGCGATAAAATACAGAAATGAACAAGACACAAAAAGTTTAGGTCAAATGATTAAATCAATAGTGTACCATGAATGAACAGAAACGAAATTTACCCTGTGATGGTGTTTAGCCTGCAAAGGCTATAAGGCTCGATGCCATGTATGCTATGGATTTGCTTAAACCCAAATGATATGCTTTAACCTGTGATGGCTAATGGTCAGCTATGTCCTGAATAGATAATGGGCTTGTACAAGATGACATGAACAGAAAATTTAGATTAGGCAGTGGGTCTCGATTAGCTAAAAACCCTTTCAACATTTCATTAATTTATAAATGGGCACTGAGCCCTGGATTCATCAATAATGAATTTGCCAGAATATGTCAGCACTGACTTGAGAATTACTAAGTGGTCACAGCTATATGATAAACTGAATGAACCATGACAACATGCCAACAGCTATTTGCAATTGCTTACCATAAACTGATATGGCTTAGAGATCGTTGAGCTTCGATAATTGCAGTGGCATCAGGACACAATTAGGAGGCATATGCAGATGATGACCAACTTCCCAGTTGTTGCAGGGAAGCCGTTGATAGACCTTGCATGGCTGCAAGTATGCTGAGTAATGCTCAGGGGTTATGTTAAATCTCAGGAGAGTCTGCCTTGAATGATATCTTAACCAAGATTTGGACATGGGATTATTACCAGTGGACACGAATAGGGGTGCATCGGAGTCACAACGGTGTTTTTTTTCTCTCTTGAATAAATATTTACACAAAGAAAGGCTTTATTTAATTAGTACCCTTAAGGCAGCAATGGATAACGACAGCAATGACGTAAATGGTTTAGCCTGCACCGACTATGGCGAAGCAATGCTCTGCTTGAGATGAATGCTTTAGCCAGCAAAGGCCAATGGTCAGCCATTACCTGAATGGCTACCATATTTGAGTTTAGACAGCATGGCTGGTGTACAGGAATGACTTGCATGATAAAATTTAGTTTAGGACAAATATCTCGATATCTGCCACATAAACATTTCATTCATTCCTTACTTTATGAATGAGGCATGGATGACCAAAATTTATCAATGACTGGATAAGCTCAAGGACAGCAGTAACCTGAGAACTAATGATTAGGGAGTGCAGCTAAGAAAAGAAACGCAACACCACTGACCACCAGTTATATGCAATTGTGGACCATATCTGTTAAGCCTTAGTAATGATGATGATGATGATAGACTTTAGTTGATTAGCATCGTTCCAAACCAAGTTTACAAGAGTAAAACAGAAAAGCTTTACAGAAAAAGCTTTACAGAGTAAAACAACAAACAGAATAATTAGGTGTTACTTGTAAAACAAAAGAACAGTACTTTCCAAAGCGGTGAACATGAGGCAAATAGCAGAATGAAATATGGTGAAGCAATCAGCAGAATATTTATATATATATTAGGGCTGTAGTCTCCTGGTCGACTAGTTGATTATTTGGTCGCTATGCTCTCGTCCGACCAAATTCTCATTCGTCGAATAATCACCGTGTTACTTTTATAAGGAGAAAAGTGCTATATCAACAGCTTTCCAGGATTAATGCATTATGGGGGACAGGCTAAATTACCTGTCAAAATGGGGGTGTTTTGAAAACACCCCCATTTTCCGTTGCTGACAGAAAGTTGGACTCGCCCACCCTCACGCTCAGCGTCACAGTGACGCAGACCTCCTGTCTGTTTCTGTAAGCCTGACACCAGAGATATTGGATAAAGCGAGATACCCCACTCAGCTCACTTCCTGATTCAGTGACGTCAGCGCCACGCCTCCGTAGGAGACTTGCGGCAGCTCTGAATGTATTGTCGTCAATGAGGAAAATGAACGTGATCACAATTTATGGTCAATTCTTTCGCCCTATAGTCACTAAAGTAAATATTGGGTTAATTTTCCACAAGCCACACATCTTACCAACATTCTGAC
>NC_065525.1:5499418-5513736 GCF_006386435.1 Epinephelus moara
GTCCAATCACAAATTGTGTTATTAGATGGTGAAACGCGTGTAAACAGCTGAACCAATGACCGTTGCGAAATAGCGGAGGCGATCCTCAGAGAGTAAATAATGACCAAGATAGTTATCCGTAGTTTACCGAACTAATGACTGATGTGTTTATCTAAAACCCACAATCCGACCCGCGTGTTATTTTTTCCACCCAGATCCGAACCCGGGAAAAAATTGTTTTTTAAAAACCACCCGCAAATCAGCTGTTTTTGCGGGTACCCGACCCAGTGCAGGACTCTGACACGGGGTGGTGGGGAGGGGGGCGGCGGGGGTTGAGGGAGAACAGGCTCTGATTGGAGGGAGAGCTAACCATGCCCACTTAGGAGACAGGAAGAGTAACCGTTTTCTTAACATTGGATAAGCCTACGGTGAGGTATCTCCTTTATCCAATATCTCTGCTGACACCTTTTAGCTCAGTGGAAACGAAGCTTGTATTTACTTGTATTTCACAGATAAGAAACAATAAATTGTGAAGACAGTAAAGCCTCCACTAAAATAGCATTCAAGCCTTGTGTGTGATTTATCCTTCAGGGATTTATACTAAAGAAATTACATCATTACTTCATATGAGCAGAGGAAATCTCCGCTTGTCGCTAGGCTAATGTATACAATGTAAAATGCCATAGGCTGGCGCTAATAAAGTTAGCATGTTTTATTTGTTTGGAAAACGTGTTTAGTGTGACGGTTGTTTTGTCAGTCAATCTTGTGAGCTGTGATGGAGCCAAATTATGTGCCGTTACCTTTGTTACATGTTGCTGTTGTCCCTGGTTTTATATGAGAAGAGGAAAAGATCGCTAGACGCTAGGCTAGTTTATACAATGTAAAACGCCATAGACTTGTGCTAATAATGTTAGCATGTTGTATTGGTGGGGGAAATGTGTCCAGATAAAGACAAGTGTTTGTCTGTCAGTTCTGCGATTTATAGTGAAGCCAATTTGTGTACTTGTGTCTGAAATTGTCTCTATTAAACCATATTTAATGTGTGTTTAATGTGAGTTTTGAAACAACTATATAAATAAAGTTTGATTTGAACTAAACTTTACAGCACTTAACACAGTCCTCCACCGCCAACTAGTGTTTTGGAGGTGTAACTGCAGAGTGACACAGACACACCACCGCAGAAGTAAAAATAATGTGCAGATTTTTTTTTCTTCCCACGACTAATCGATTAGTTGAAGATTATGTGCGACTTTAGTCGACAAAGATTTTCTTTGGTTGACTACTGCCCTAATGTATATATATATATGTATATATATATGTGTGTGTGTGTGTGTGTGTGTGTATGTGTGTGTGTAAACCATAATAACTACAACATTCATTCTTTTTGCAGCAGAAAACTGCAGAAAGTTTCTCTTTTCCATGTCATCACATTCGTAATAACGTCACTGCTCTATGTTGGATGTGGTGCAAATATGGTGGGCGATAACCCTAGAGGAATGAATGATGAATCCATCACAGTGCCTTTGCACTCTGCAAAAGAAACAAAAAAACAAAACAAGAGCATATCTCAAAAACTAAAACTAAATAATATATATAGTTCAAATGTCTTATGGAGAAATATTTTGTCTACATTTAAAAATCTTTTGATCAATGTTATGTTTTCATTTTGTAAAATCTGATTTAAAAATGTATGATTTTTGTATAATATTTTATGACAAATTGAATGCTTTTATCAATCATAATGGTTTATTGACTGACATAACCTTTTAGCTACAGATTTTAGGGATATAGCACATTTTAAGATACTCCAAGAAATGACATTGCAATAAGTAGACTCACAAGTCAGTCTTTAGATGCTTTTCTTAACTAAAGACTGATGACTTTCTCCCTGATTTTGTGTTTAGATGGGCGGATACAATTTCAGAGTTTAAAAAAACTCCCTACATTGCAGAACCAATAGTAAATCCGCAGGGCGGTCCTTCGATGGCTCGCTGAACTCTTGTGCCCGTAAACATAGTCCGACTAGAAACACGTGTAGCGGTACAAAATGGCTCAAGTCGCTGTAAGTCCTTCATTTCCACAATCTTTTGGACTGATAAAACGGAGTTAAATCTCTCGGCATCCATTTTCAAGCTCTCTGTGTGTTTGTGTCCTTGCAGACGAGAAAAGGGGGAGCGCACATTTCCGGGAAGGCGTGTCCTTTTCAAAAATGCAAGAGGCGTTGCTTTGTTGCCGGCCGTTTTCGCCGGTGTGTTAAACACACTTTAGAAAGGAGTGTCCCCAGACTATCAGAAGGCGGAGATCTCTGATTGTCTGGTGGCGAGACTAAGCAATAAGCAAAAAGGCACTGGCGGACCATTTATGTTGCAGTGTTTAAAGTGTTAACTGTGATATGACCACACAACTAAATTAACAGTAAACAGTAACAATAGTTTACAAAAGAGCAGAGAGCAACTGGAAGTAAAGCTCCTGCAGGACAACTCTCCATATCCAGGCATGTGGCTAAAACTGACCTAGAAAATGTTTCTGTCCGGACCTTGGTCACTATGGGCTGTTAAAAGCTGATACCACAGTGGATCTCTAACATACACACATACTATATGTCAAAAAGGAAGTTGAGAAAAACGATCTAAAGCTTTAAAAAAGAAAAAGCTAAAATTGGATTGGATTATACGGCAAAATATGACAAGCTGTTCCCCAAAGACGATGCCACTGACACAAGCAGTATAGATACTAGAATGATATGTCACGTACAGAATGACAGGCAGGAATAATTTTCATATCTTTCAGTAGAAGAGCCAACAATCCCATCCCATTCTGAAAACCAGAGCAGTAAATGGACCAGGAGAGATTGATGAAATGTCAAACAACTACAGCCTTCAGTGTCTTACAAAGCATACTAGATACTGGCCATCCATATTCCTTGCTGTGAGCAAATTCTGTGAAATTGCACTGAAGTCTTGGCAATGCGATAAATTTCCCCTGTAGCTGGAGTGTAACAAAATAAGATCCCTTCATTCATATATTTTTCAGAAATGAATTTCAGATATCACAGCAGCCTCTACTGTTCACAATGCTGTCAGTGTCAGTAATCTGACATTTGAGTTGGCATTAGCAACAAGAGTTATAAAGCATCATCTGATGTTCCAGAATACTCAGCATGACATATTCAACACAGCCAGCCATGCTAATAAGGTCATTAATTAAAGTCATTAATGTGTTCATTAGCAAATATTTCCATGTCAGCATACTTGTCTGCACGAAGTATTAATACTGGTGATAATAGGTAATATGTGATATGCATGTTAAAGCACTGAAGATTTTTTTAAAAAAAATGCCAGCTTGTCCTTATTAAAATGCAAATCATCTGAAGTGTACACAGATTTTTTTTCATATTGTTGTTGAGGCATAGAAACATAGTAACCCTTACCCTGACCCTAACAGCCTCTCTTTTAACCTTACACTTCATAGCTAGCTTAACACTACCTTAGCATTTTCTTAAGAGCTTTTGCTTTCAGACCAAGGAGTGAAGTTTGGCTGATAGTGGACTGATGGTGGGTGGGTCATGTAGCTGGTGGGTGGTTAACTGTACCTACTCAGAAATCCCTGGGGCCGGTTGCACAAAACACTGTAAGTTAAGATTTTCCTTAAAGTCCTGGTCAAGATTTCCTCAAAATAAAATTGGTTGCACGAAACATCCTTAAGTCTTCTCTTTAAGGTTTCCTTAAAGGCACTATGTGTAACAATTTCAGTTGTTCTTTGAGACAAACAAATTTTGTAGTCAAAAGTGTGTCCTAGCACATGTGTATTTACCTCCATCAGCGTATCTAAGTATGTCCGTAAGCTCCGAAATTCTCATTTACATATACATTGCGACCGGTGTCTCATCATGTACGTGCGCCATCTTGAGAATACATCCGCCAGCAAGGGACATACAGCCCCACCTTCGGCGTTTTCATTGAGAGCCAGGCCATTGCTGCATGACTGAGAAGCCGAAGGAGAGGAGCAAGAGGTGTTTCGCTACTACCCCAGCAAATTTGAAACAAAGTCCCACTCTTTGAGCATAATGCAGGATCATACATATGCACCATCACAGGAGACAGAATCCTTGTCACCAAGAAAGCTCAAAAGGGAATCAAGAAGGCAATGAGACCGGCAAATTCAAAAAACGAGGGTCAACATCGGAGTAGCCTTTCCCAGGTGGAAAGAGCTGCTGCAGGAGAGAGGTAATGCAATCACAGCTAACAGTGCTGTGCTGTTAGCGACCAGCGCCACTAACAGCGGCTAATGGCGGCGCTGGCCCCTAACAGCTGTTAGCCGCTGTTTTTGGAATGTTGTGATAAGACAAGACGTGATTGGTTCGTTTCGATTTACACGTGCCCTAACAGTCCTACGTTGTAAACACAGCCAGCATGGTGAGGAGGGGGTTTGTCAACTCTCATCATGTGTGTCTGTGTAGGAGCCTGGATGAATACTCCACGAAGTATCGGATGACACAGTTTCATCAATGTTATCATAGCTTTTTGGTACACAGCAGCTACCGTTGTTGCAATATGCGTTTGAAACAGTGAGGCGAGAGTGCGCTATCCGTTTGAATGCAATATATGATTTTAATGTTAGATGGGAGAAATTCCTACACACTGTGGCTTTAAAATGGTCACTTAAGTATATATATATATATATATATACACACAACCCCAGTTCCAAAAACTGTTGGGACATAGTGTAAAATGTAAATAAAAACAGAATGCAATGATTGGTAAATCCTTTTTGACTTTTATTCAAATGAATACAGGCCAAACTGATTCTTAAAACTGAGAAACTATTGTGTTTTTGTAAAATTTACACTTATTCTGATTTTGATGCCTGCAACACGTTCCAAAAAAGTTGGGCCAGGGGCAACAAAACACTGGGAAAGTTGTTGAATGCTCAAAATACACCTGTTGCAACATTCCACAGGTAAACAGGTTAATTGATAACAAATGATAGTATTGTTAATAGGTATGAAAGGGACATCTTCAAAAGGCTCAGGTGTTCACAAGCAAGGATGCTCACTTTTTGAAAAACTCTGCGGGCAAACAGTCTTACAGTTTGAGAACAACTATTCTCAACGCACAATTGCAAAGAATTTAGGGATTTCAACATCAACAATCTGTAATATCATCAAAAGATTTAGAGAATCCAAAGAATTATCTCCATACAAGGGACACGACAGAAAACCAACACTGAATGGCTGTGACCTTTGACCCCTAAGAGGGCACTGTATCAAAAACTGACTTGGTTGTATAAGGGATCTTATTACATGGACTCAGAAACACTTTGAAAACCATTGTCAGTAAACACAGTTTGTTGCTTCATGTACAAATGCAAGTTAAGTCTCTACCATGCAATGTGAAAGCCATATATTAACAACATCCAGAAGTGCTGCAGACTTCTCTGGGCCCGACCTCATCTGAGATGGACTGACACAAAGTGGAAAAGTGTGTTGTGGTCTGATGAGTTCGCATTTCAGATTGTTTTTGAAAATCATGGATGTTGTGACATGACACGAGAGAATCATCCAGGACCATCCAGATTGTTACCAGCTCAAGGTTCAAAAGCCAGCATCTGTGATGGTAGGGGGGTGTGTTAGTGTCCATGGCATCATGGGTAACTTGCACATCTGTGAAGGCACCATGAATTCTGAAAGATACATACAGATTTTGGAGAAACATATGCTGCCATCCAGACAACATCTTTTTCAGGGACATCCTTGCTTATTCCAGCAAGACTATGAAACACATTCTGCACGTGTTACATCAGTGTGGCTTCATAGAAAAAGAGTTCAGGCACTAGACTGGCCTGCCTGCAGTCAAGACTTGTCTCCCATTGAACATGTTGCATATTATAAAGCACAAAATGCAGTAATGGAGGCTTCAGACTGTTAAGCAACTGAAGTCATATATCAGGCAAGAATGGGAAAGAATTTCACTTTCAAAACTTCAGCAATCAGTGTCCTTCAGTCCTATACACTTATTGAGTGTTGTTAGAAGAAAAAAGTGATGTAACACAGTGGTAAACATGCCTCAGAGTAAATGTATATTAATAAAAATAAATAATATATATGAGTTTGAACATTAAATACCTTGTCTTTGGACTGTATTTAATTGTATATATATATATATATATATATACACACACACACACATATATATATATATATATATATATATATATATATGTGTGTGTGTGTGTGTGTGTGTGTGTGTATATATACATATACATATATATATATATATATATGAGCTAATCTGTTTCTGCATTATGTTGAGGAGCACAACATAATGCAGAAACAGAATAAAAAAAGAGCTATCAATGCACAGACAAACAATAACATATAGTTATATATAAGTGGCATAAACAGTAACTAACAACTAATAACTATCTCTATACCGGCATCTCCCTGTCTCCCTCTCCCCTCTCTCCTCCACACACACACACACACACACACACACACACATACACACACACATGCACACACCTCACCTCTTGACGTCTTCCTTTTACGTTAAATACACAGGATATAGTTTTATACAGTCTGTGACAGCAACAGTCATGTTTACAACAACAAAGTTACTATAGAAACTCAATAATATCTCACTGGAAACAAATCTAATATGTCAATAGATATTATTCCTGACATCACAATACTGAG
The DNA here is from genome assembly GCF_006386435.1 of Epinephelus moara. Taxonomy (NCBI): domain Eukaryota; kingdom Metazoa; phylum Chordata; class Actinopteri; order Perciformes; family Serranidae; genus Epinephelus; species Epinephelus moara. The sequence continues at coordinate 5,506,092 of NC_065525.1, forward strand.
TAACGTTATTTTAGCATGAAGAACACAGACATCAGTATCAGTCATTCAGCCTGCTCTCTGTCCCCCCTCTACTGACTTACTGTCTGCAGGTTGGCTGCCTCGGCTACATTTAGTCTGCAGCAGAGTCCTGCACTGGGTAGGTATCTGCAAAAACAGCTGATTTGCGGGTGGTTTTTAAAAAAACATTTTTTCCCAGGTTCAGATCTGGGTGGCAAAAATAACATGCGGGTCGGATCGCGGGTTTTAGATAAACACATCAGTCATTAGTTCGGTAAACTACAGATAACTATCTTGGTCATATATACATAGACGCCACATCGAGCGCTGAGCCGTACGTCAACGTCGCCGCCATATGGGATGTGGCAAGGCTGCGTTGTAAACTAATACAAGTGAATGGACATAATTTCATAAAGCGCCTTTCTTCAAAGAAATTTACGTTAATGCCTCTCGTTTATTCATTCACTCACACACTAATATACTTGGGAAACAGCTAGGCAAAAATAATGTATTTGATCTTCTCAGATGGCTAAGATAAGAACTTTATTGATCCCACACAGGAGCAATGCACCTTACATCAGCCGAAAAACAATACACAGTAGCCTATACAGATATATATATATATACATATATATATATATATATATACATATATATGTGTGTATATATATAACCAGGAAGTTTCCACTCTGAGAGAAGCGTTGGAAACACAGGCAAGCGTGATCGAAGACCAGGGAATTGGAAACACAGGCAAGCGTGATCGAAGACCAGGGAACAGCTGCGGCTCTGGATCGCCGGATGACAGACTTGGAGAGGTGCCATTGATTGCCATGGATCGCCCGGCCGGGCCTGTGGGGCTGGTGCTGGTGGTCGGGATCGCAGGAGAGGGAAGCGCCGGGGTCAGCTTAATTTCAGCGCTTGCAAATCCTGCCATGAGTACGGTTAGGTTCACCTCAAGGCTTTGGAACCATTCGCGTTTTAGTTTATATGCAAATATTTGCTATTTTTGTATCTGTCTGTCCTTTTACTGTGTCTTGTATTTTTATTGTAGGCCTACTGTACTATACACACACACACACACACATATATGTATATATATATATATATATATACATATACTGTGCATTGTTTTTCGGCACTACCTTGTTCTCTATAGCTGATGTAAGGTGAATTACTCCTGTGTGGGATCAATAAAGTTCTTATCTTAGCCATCTGAGAAGATCAAATACATTGTTTTTGGTGCCTAACTGTTTCCCAAGTATATTAGTGTGTGTGTGAATGAATAAACGAGAGGCATTAACATAAATTTCTTTGCAGAAAGGCGCTTTATGAAATTAAGTCCATTCACTTCTATTAGTTTCTAGAACACATCCAATATGGCGGCGATGTTGACGTATCGCAGCAGTGTGCAAACCCACTTGATGCGGCGTCTACGTATATATGTCTATGTGAATAGACACCAGCTCTTCGCTTGAAGAGCCTGGTGACACGAGGCTAGTTTCACCATCTAATAACACAATTTGTGATTGGACGACAGAATCAATATGGCTGCCACCGTCTAACAAGCGCCGCTTCCAAAACAGTAAAGAATTATTTAGGTATTTGAGAAATAAGTGGATAAAACGTACAACTATCACTTTATAATGTTTCTGAAGTGTTTCCCTGATGGATTACTTCTCTCTTCTCTCTGTGTTCTTCTCCCATACGAGTGTAAAAGCACTCGTATGGGAGAAGAACACAGAGGGTTGATGATGGAGCTGAAGTCAGGTTTTTATTGTGAGAGCTGCTTCATTCAGGTCGTTGTTTACTTACTGGCACCTTAACTGTGGCGATATGCTGTTCAATATTCAGCCAATATGACCCAAAATGATTACTTTAAATCCGGGTTACGGGTCGGGCTGCGGGTCGTGTTTCAACGGGTCGGACCAGGTTGCGGTACTAATTGGCCTGATGCGCGGGTTTGCGGTTCGGGGGCGGGTTTGTACGTCGCCTGGTCGGGGCAGATCTTGAAAACTGGACCCGTGCAGGACTCTGGTCTGCAGGTTGGCTGCCTCAGGTACATTTTCAGATTAGTTTGTTTTTCACAATTTGCTGTCAGCCCTGTTAGCACGATGTGCTTGTGTAGACCACAATTGTAAACCATAATAGCGGTGAATGAGACTGCAGACAGAGCAGACTGAAATATGGCTCTGCACACGCTGAACATGTGTATTGATAAAGTATTGGCTTTTTACTGGCAGAAGTTTTATTGCACTTACTATAGTAACAAGTGTAGTTGTCGTCAACTAGAGTCATCTTAAAGTTATATTCCCTTCATCTGCACCCGGTCTCTCTGCTGCTGTCTGACCTCACTCTGTTGTGTTTGTGTGTCTCTGTATGTGTGTGTGTGTGTGTGTGTGTGTGCTGTGAAGAGGAGGTCAGCCCTGACATGCAGAGAGCAGGAGAGAGGCTGCAGCATGATGATACATGACACCAAAACAGAGTCAATAATGTCGGAGCTTATTATTATTACGGTCTTGATTATTTTTGGCCCGGGTTGTTTAATACCGGGTCTCTGTGCCAATCCCTGCCCAGGCCACTCAGAGATTGCCTCTGTGCCACATGTGGCCCAGGGGCCGCTAATTTCAATGATGTTTTAACGTTTTTCCTTTTAAGGGATCCTGTGCAACTGTGTAAGGGGAAATTGAGCCTTACGTGTCATACTTAAGGTTTATACTTCAGTTTATACTTCAGTATGTACAATAATACTAGTAAACTGCAATGTTTTGTGTGCTGAATAACTTAGTGTGTGTGCTGTATGTGTTACAACAATCTGCCTTTATAACCCTATATAAAACACTGCACTTTATCGGTCATTTACAAGGTGCCACCAAGCAGCAACCTGCGGAGCTGAAAATGAAGCCAACATGGAAGTGCCAAAAACTGCAGTTCTTTGAATGGTCTATTGAAGGTGGCGAGTTAACCACCATAGACCCCCATGTTAAAATGCCCAACTTTACAGCAGGAATAAACATGATTACAGCCTGATACAAAAAAATGTTTTGGTCTCTATAGCTAATTTCAGCATTCATGACAACTGTACAGGGGGAAATTTTTATATAACTCACCCATTTACATAAAGGCCTGAAGTTATGCATAATTAATGGCAGACCCATAGCGTCCTCAGCCTCTCAGTCAGATCCAACCCTCTCTCCTCCACAGTGCCAGCCTTTCACCCAAAATTGGTCATTTCTGGCTCCAAAAACCCCAAGATGGTGACAGCTGTAATGCTGAGAATGCATGAGAATGTATGTTGATGTTGTCCAATATCAAGTCTCTGTTTAATCATGTAATGAGACAATATGATTTACAGTAGCTTGTTTAGCTGGAAAATCTCTCAAGACTGACAAGCTGGACACATGTGTAAGCAAATATAACATAAAAGTGGCAGTAAGACACATGGTTGGTAAAATATATATACGCCTAAAACTTAATTTAACTTATAATAGTGTGCACTGGGGCCCATGGTAACTACCTTCCGCCACCGTCTACACCCATTATTCTCACAGTCTACGGGTGCCACATGTGTAATCACAGTATAAAGGCAAGCTGTAACCATAGTAATGACAATAGCATGACAGTGACAAAGCATAGATCATATGATAAAAACTGATGAGGTAACAGCTTCCCCAAAGTGAAACTAAAATATCTCAATCGCCCCCTGGTGGCTGACTGCAGTACAGTATATAGTATATAGTATAGTAATAGTGAATGGGCCATGGGTTAAACCAAAAGATCAAAAAAAAAATTCCAAAGATGGTTTCTGTCGTTTTAGGTAGTTCTAATCAAGCTGCTGTATGTTCAAGTGTTTAATTTTCTGATAAATTTGGTTTGAATTCGCTATTTGATGCTATAATAAGGGGGTGTGACATCATGATTGATAGCTATGTGTGCCAGTCGGTGTGCTCCTGATCAATGTTGCTGCTTGCAATTGCTCAGATGGGTGTGTGGGTGGTAAGACGAATGAATAAAAAACAATTTGTAACAGGGTACTACTCTCTTGGGCTTGGATCAGGTTTGGACAGAAATATGCAGCCCGAGCCAACCTCCAGTGTGTACTATTCAATATTCCACGGTAAAAAGATCTGAACGTGGGAGATGAGTTTTGAGTGTTTTGGCTGAACTTTGTAAAGAAGTGGAGAGTCCCCAGGGAAATATCACGGCCCCACTTGAAGCTAAAAGTAGAAGTGACCCTCGCTGCTGATTCAGCAGGCAGGTCTAAGTAATTTATTCTGTCATTCTTGGCATGTCTTGTCACTGAAATTACTAAACACCATGAAAAACAGCTCAAATTGAAATGTTAAAACCTAACACTGCCCAGCAAAACCACACTTTTTATTTCTCAAGGCAGATCAACCCCATTTAAGGACATCGCTGCCTTTTTTTCTGCCTGCTATTTGTTTAGGAAGAGCATTACTCTTTAGTTCTAATAGCTTTGGGGCAGTGCCTGGTAAATACATATGAGCCAAAGAGTTTCAGAAATGATGACAATATGTCGTAAGAATTATCCCGCAGAGCAAAACACCATAAACCAGCGTGAAGGATTTCCAGCCACTGCGGCAGGCAACCTCTGGCATTGAGAAGAGTATTTATTCTTCATACATCGCATTTTACGTCTCATCTATTCATCCTCAGAGAGAATTTATGTGACAGTTTTTATTTCAATTCTTCAACAGGCACACGTGCCACACAAACATGCACAGCTCTTCCTTTTCTTTGCACTTTCCCAATATTTGTGTTAATTACAGCACTGTCCTTGACTTGAGCAGGGATTCATAGTCGGGGCATGATCCTGATTCAGAGTTGTTGAGCAGAGAGAAAGAAATACGAGAGCAGGCAGCACTCCATCTGAATCCATCCAGATCTGAAGCACTTCCAGGTGCTACATGTCAGAAATATATTTTAGGTTTAAAAGGAGCGGAAAGGCACACAGCTACACTGACTGGGGAAGGTGCAGTGTTCAAGACTAAGTGAAAAAAAGATAACTGTGCCCTGAGTTAAAGTACCATTATTTTTCAGCTGTAGCTCAGCAACCACAATGTTTTCAAGAAATTTCAGGGCAATCAATTAACCTCACCATCATGTTTTGTCCCCTTGTGCTGGTCTTGTTTTCCATTTATCCTTGGGCTATATTTCAGCTTGAACTCGATAAAGTCTGCATGTGTATTGATGTAGGTGCAGTCCAAATGTGTCATGTTTTACACATCCCTTATAAATTCTCAATGGTGAAGCCAGGGAGAGAGATTGCTTGGCAAGTAGAGATAGATGTGGTATATAAACGTTGCTCGTTTTGTAGCAAAATCACTGCATAGCAATCTTTAATTGGTGTCTTGTACAATTGGGTGATACAATTTTTATGTCTTATCTTCTTGAAAAAAACAGAACAAAAAAAACAGGCAGTTGCTCTTATGGGCTCCCATCCTAAATAAACTTGCCAACTCCTCAGTAAGAAAAGTAGCTATTGGCTGTCCTAAAAGTCGCTAGAAGTCGCTAAATGGCGTCATCGCCTAATTTGCATAATTGTCCATATGCATGTAATTGTAATGGCTGCTGTAGGAGAGAGGAATAACGTCGTGGCAGAGACAAAAACTGAGTAAAAACACCCTGAATATGTTTAGAACTACAAATGAACCGTCTTTCAGTGATTTATATTAGACAGAGAAAATTTTACATTTACATCCCGCCCTGACTGTAAGCCAGGTCGGGATCAGCCAGCGGCGGTTCTGCGCATGCGCGATTCACTTGCAGTCTGGACGTGGAGGGGTTAACATCTCCTGCTCTGACTGCAGCTGGGAGGGAGGACCGGGCCGTCTGTGAGTGCTTTGGGGCGGGGGAGGGGCCCACGGCAGCATCCGCTGCTCGCTGAGAAGAGTCTCCAAAAGTCTCCATTAACATCAGAAAAAGTCACTAGATTTCTTGCTAGTCGCTTTTTTGAAAAAGAGTCACTAGGGGGGTCTGAAAATTCGCTAAATATAGCGACAATGTCGTTAAGTTGGCAACACTGCTACACCAAACCAAGACTTTTGGCGGAAGTGGGGGACTAAGACACGCCCAGTCAAGTTACTCCACCGTGCTGCTCCTCCAGATAAGTGGATGAAAATGGATAAATGGTTAAGAGTAAGCTTACTGGAATATATCATGGGTTTGGGTAGGTAAAAAAGTGACAAAGCAATATTTCAACAACAACAAACACCGTGTGCAATAGTCCACCTTCCACCTTACTCTTTCTCTCTTTTTCTCAAACACTCACACACGGCACCCATCCTATTTTTTTCCCGGAGGTAACAAATGAACAAATACAGAAAAAAAGAAAGAGAGAAATACACTTTGCACCCCTGTTCCTCAAAAATTTTCATCTGCCCTGCCCCTGCCCAGCCCCTGCACCTGTACTGTGCGCACTAAGAGTGGAGGATGGGTCACCGCTTGATACGCATCCGTGACCTTGACAGGAAAAGTCTGCGTCACAAGATAGGCAGTCTAAGGCAGATATTTATGTTTTACCTGTAATAATGAAAAGGTCCAAGCCTTCAGGTGCGCAAGGGAGGAAACGAAGAAAAGAGGAGGAAGAAAAGAAACTCCGATATAGAGGTATGTCATCTTATAAAATGCCGTTCTGTGTGTAACATCGTTAGACGTTTCATTTAGCTAGCTAGCTAAGTAGCTAATGCTACATAATAATGCTACGATAGCTGTTGGACTCAGATAACGTTACAGATTGAAGGATATGAGACTGAATGGCAAGCCAGTAGCTAGCTATCTGGATAATATGGATATGTGTGTAACTATTTAGTTGTTACTCAGAGTTATGTTGTAACTTATCTCGGTGGTGCAAGCTTTTATTTCAGTAATACATAAATCACAACTTGGTTATAAGTACTTTTGAACTTAGTTATAACTTAGTTAAAACTAAGTTTGAACTTACACACAGTTGGTGGATCAGGCTGCAGTAGTTATTTGTCCTACTCTGCAGCTACAGTACATGTTTTTGCTTGTAATAGGCTAATATCTACTCTATAACTGTCCAGATGCACTCAGGAAATATCTGAAGAAGCCCCCAGATGCTGGAGAAGGGACATCTGATCTTTCATCTACACCACCCTCTGAAGCAGGTAAGTTCAGATAAGTTCACTTGTGGTCTCTGTGTAAGTTAATTGATAGCACTGCATTCTTCTTCTTCTTCTTCTTCTTATTATTATTATTGTTATTAATAATGTTGAATGTTACAATTACACCTTGTTACTAATTAAATGTAGGTTTTAATCAAATAAAGTTTATTTGTACAGTGCTACTTTATATGCAGTAGGACAGTATGGATTTACTGTATGTTTGTATACAGCTGCAGGTCAAGCAACATTCAGCGCCACCACATCCAGCACTCCAGCTACCTTTGCTGAAACACAGCCTGCACCAGGTGAGTTTTGTTCATTGTATGTTACAGCTGCAGTTATATACAGTGGTGTGAAAAAGTGTTTGCCCCCTTCCTGATTTCTTACTTTTTTGCATGTTTTCCACACTTACATGTTTCAGATCATCAAACAAATTTAAACATTAGTCAAAGATAACACAAGTAAACACAAAATGCAGTTTTTAAATGAAGGGTTTTATTAAT
>NC_065525.1:5514562-5517327 GCF_006386435.1 Epinephelus moara
GAAATTGAACTCAGGTGTGATCAACCACAGTTATGTTTTAACAGGAGCTGGGGGGCAAAACACTTTTTCCACAGGGCCATGTAGCTTTGGATTTTTTTCTTCCTCATTAATAAAACCCTTCATTTAAAAACTGCATTTTGTGTTTACTTTGTGTTATCTTTGACTAATGTTTAAATTTGTTTGATGATCTGAAACATTTAAGTGTGGAAAACATGCAAAAAAGTAAGAAATCAGGAAGGGGGCAAACACTTTTTCACACCACTTTAACTAATGTCAACATGTCCAAATCCAGACACATTATTGCTATAACTTTATCAAATATTCACAATCAGTAATGAACATACGTAACTCATCTTGCACATCTGGAATGTTTTGTCAATTTATCCACAAATGGATGCTAGGGATTTGGTTTTTATTATGCTAATACTTTGGCCAAACCTTAAACCATTTATTAACCCTTCATAGTGACAGAAATCCATGGGAATTGCAGCTTACACACACACAGACACACACACACACACACGCACACACACGCACACACACATCCATTTTTTTTAATGATTTTTTGTGTGTTTTTTGCCTTTAACGGATAGAGGGCAGTGAAGTGGCAGGAGAGAGAGAGATGGGTATGACATGCAACAAAGGTCCCCCGCTGGAATTGAACAAGGGATGTTGCAATTATGTGACATGCGCAGTAGCCATTTGGCTATTAGGGCACTCCACAGATCCCAATTTTCACCAGCACAATAAAATATATTGAATCATAAATATAATTTCTATATGAAGAAAGGGAACATAAATACTAATCAATATTAGACTGCAACTGAATAACTTATTTCCATTAAAATATAATTTAAACCTAGATTCTTGACCTTTTTTCAGTCATGTAATTGAACAATATTGGTCAACTGTTATCTATAATTTATGCTTCAGATGTGTTTATTGCCTGATGTGTTGTAGTTTATGAATCACTGTGTCCTTACTAAAGGATTAACTGTATTTGCATGTGTGCTTAGATTTGCCTGCAGATGAAGGAACAAGCAGGATACTCACTGCAACTACTCTACAGCCTGCAGACACCTCTGAAACATACCCTGAAGGACGTCAGTCCATCAAAGCACCACCATTAGATCCTGCTGACTGGCCAGCCCTGTCTGATTCAGCGAGGACGGAGTTAATCACCAGGGGACCATGTCAAGTAAGATCAGACTTAACATTTCCAAAAAGAGAGGATGGGAGAAGTTGACATCATCACCACTTCTGTAGAAAATTAATAAATGGAGAAAAAATCAAGAGAAGCTGGCTGGTATATTTTAAGAAAAAGGATAGTCTTTACTGCTTCTACTGTAAGCTCTTCTCTCAAAAAAACTACAATCTTATCAGTAATGGTCTTAATGACTGGAAAAATTGTAGTGACTTACTCAAAACCCATGGAAACAGTCAAGGACATTCTAGGCTCATGACATTGTGGAAGGAACTGGAGACTCGTCTTGACAAGGGCCAAACAATAGATAAAGTGGAAATGGCACTTCTGGAGGCTAAAAGGAGGAGGTGGCGTGAAGTCCTGACCAGGTTGGTAGTGTGACGGCCCCAGGACCTTGGTCCTTCGATGGTACTGTGTGTGTGCTCTGTGTCTTGCAGATCCTCAGCTGGGTGGAGCTGAGATGCCATCAAGTAACTGGGAACACCCGGCCAGTGTTCCCAGGCTACTTAACCCCGCCTTCCCAGTCCCCGTGTGCCCCTTGCCCGCTCTCGTGTTCATGTTCAGCAATCGCAGTAGCAGTAGCCGTTGGTGCGGACATGGCTGCTGCCGCGCTCCTGTCGGTCCCCTCCTCCAGCCATGCTGCCTTTCGCATAATCCAGTCATTGGCAGAGCGAAATATTGCCCTTAGGGGGACCACAGACACACTTCACCAGCCAAATAATGGTAACATTCTTAAAGAGGTAGAGCTCATGGCCAAGTTTGACCCAGTCCTTAAGCAGCATGTTGCTGAAGTGGAGCCAGCCATACATCCTATTTAGGAAAAAAATATTCAAAATGAACTGATAGATTGCATCAGTGGAAAGATTGTGGAGTATATGGCTAATGAAATAAAACAATCCAAATACTTTCCAATTATTTTGGATTGCACCCCAGATTTGAGCCATAAAGAGCAACTATCGGTCATAATTTGACATGTTGCAATGGAGGACACACCCCAAATAAAAGAACATTTTATGGGGTTCCTTGAGGTGGAAGAGTCCACTGAAGAAAGCCTCTCGACCCGCATTCTGAAGAGACTTGAAGAGCTCAACATCCCGTTTGAAGATTGTAGAGGGCAGTCTTATGACAATGGTGCTAACATGAAAGGAAAGAGGAAGGGAGTCCAAGCCAGACTTCTTCAGGTAAATCCAAGAGCTTTTTTGTGTCATGCGGAGCACATACATTGAATCTGGTGGTAGCCAATCTGGAAATCCATCGGTAAAAAAAAAAGAAACATTTTTTTTTTCTTCCTTTACCTCTGGAGGCACAGCCCGGAGTTTTTCGACTAACAGAAGTGCAGGAGCCTCGGCGATCGCTCACGCCCTTCACTTCCAGCAGTGCCCCCAGGGAATCGCTGTGTTGTTTACAAATACTTTGGGTAGAAAACCAGCAGAGTTTAGCTATATATCACATTTTTCACGTCACTATATCACCGTGTAGACTAATCTGATGTTTGTTAAGTCTATAAACACAATGATTGAACAAACGTTACTATTTCTGTGTGTTTTGTAATTAACATGGT
>NC_065525.1:5517530-5523721 GCF_006386435.1 Epinephelus moara
CTAAAGCGCAGCATTGTTCAAACTCAAAGCCCCGCCCTCCCCCCCTCTCTAGTCGTCTTTCACACAGGGCTGCCGACAGATTCTACAATGTAAATTGCAGAATCTGTCTTGAGAGATTAGGTGGTAGCTGATGCGGCAAAAGGCTCTGCAGATGCAACTGGTTACTTTGCCTACCTGCAGAAACTTTTCACTCTGTTCTCCACTTCCACTCAGAGATGGACCATTTTAAAAAGCCATGTCAACATAACCTCCTGAGGAAAACAGAAGCCTCTCTGGTCAGCTACAAAGGCACTGGATTTACTTCTGCCCAAGCATCTGCCGAAGATATCTGTGAGGAAATGAATGTGGAAGCTGTTCTTAAGCAGAGGAGACTGAGAACAACCAAGAGACAGTTCACCTATGAGTCTCCTGATGAGCAAGTGAGTGATGCACCAAAGCAAATGGAGGTTTCCTTTTTCAATGTGGTGCTGGATGTTTCTATTGCATCACTGCAGGAACACTTCCAGACCTTAGGTGAAGTAAAGGAAAAGTTTGGGGTGCTTGTTAACCTCCCTGATCTGCCCAATGAAGAGCTGACAAAGCAGTGTGAAACACTCAGCAACTCCCTGAGCTGTGGTGGACAGTCAGACCTGGATGGAAGGGAACTGGCACTGGAGATGCAGACTTTCCCAGATTTGCCAAAAGCCAACATGACCACCCTGGAACTTCTGGCTTTCTTACAGGAGAAGAAGTTTATCCAAATATGTGGGTGGCCCTCAGAATCGCTGTCACTATTCCAGTGACAGTTGCTGCTGCAGAGAGGAGCTTCTCAAAATTGAAGCTAATAAAAACCTACCTGAGGTCTACAATGGGCCAAGAGTGTCTCAATGGACTTGCACTGATGAGCATTAATCGTGAGGTTTCTAGTCAGATATCATTTGACGATATCATAGATGACTTTGCAGCAAGGAAGTCCAGGCGTGTCAGATTTTAAGGATATGTACCAGAGACTTGGAAGATTTTAGTTCTTCATGCTAGTCTTCTATGTTTTCTTTTTTGCACATTTTGCTTCTTTGAGGCCCATAGTTTTACAGTGTACTTAAAGTATTAACAAATTCTGTTGAACATGCATGTTGTTGAAGCAAAAATATTTGCTGTCACTAGGACTGAGTGACTTTGTTAATAACTGTGTGAAACCTGCACTATAACTTTTTCATGGAAAAATACTGTTTCTTTCGTCTAATCTAAGTTCTTAATTCATGGAGTTGGGCTGATCAAAAGAAAACCCTCCCGTCAGCAATACATGAAACTCAGTGGGATTACAAGCCCTTCTGGTTGGGCATAACTAGTGGTGTGAAAATGTTCTTTGCAAACAGGAAATATTTTGATTTACGTATTAGAACTATTTAAGAGGTTCCAGTTTCATTTCTAGAGCATAAATCTGAACAACACAAATGAAAAACAGAGCACAAAGTTGTCTTGTTTGATAAATTGTTTTTTTCTTACTGGTATTTAAGATAATTTACAATTCTTACTTATTTATTTTAAAAGTTATGTTGTGCAGCTTTAATAGTACTTTTGTTTACATATTTGTAGTAATTTTAATATATAAAAATAAAAATTTACTTTTTGTCTTGAAACCATTGTGGTCCCTGATGTTTATTGTCCCCAGTACGGGTGGCGTAATGTGATTCGGGGGAATCCCAATCTCACCTAGGGCACCAAAATGGCTAGGGCCGGCCCTGCTCTGAGGTACCAAGGTCCGGACCTCAAAAATTTCAAAGAGAAAAAAACAGAAGAAGCCCCAAACAGCATGGTATACATATTAACACACCGGACAGCTTTTATTTTGAAACGACAAGCAGGAAGTTATCTGATGTATCGGCAGAACGCGGAAAACTTGAATTCAGTTGACAGGAAGACAACGATACTAATAGCTGACAGACGAGGTGAGTGAATGACAGTTTTTTTATTATTATTTTAGCGACGACCAAGCAGCCCACTGTAAGTTAAAGTTTAAGAAAAAGTTAAGTTATTGCTAAGTAACGTCAGTGTTAGAAGCTTTAGCTGTGACACAATGGGTTGAAAGCTACTGGCTAATCATGCATGATGTGAGCTCATTAAGTCAGTGCCATGCTCCCGAAGGTAACATTATTTAACGTTATGCAGGTGGCTGTTTCATGACCCAATAAAGTTGCAAGAGGTTAGGTGGTGTAGAAACTTGAAAAATTGAACTTATTATGATATTCTAAATTATGGTGATGCACCTGTATGCTGTAAACTAGATTTGATTGAGGTGGGTATTTGATATATAATGCATTGGGCAATAAGAGCATCCCTCTATCTATCTGAACACTATTCAGTGGCTTGAAGCCAGCCTTAAACTAAGCCTAAAACTGGTTAAAGGGGTCTCTTTACCTCTCACCTCAATATGTCTCAGTGAAAATGGGTTTCTAGAGTCCTTACAATAGAAAATCTCCCTCCCTCCTCTCTCTCTCAAAAGACCATTATTGTTGTACTAATCCTACTAGCACAAAGTAGCCTGCCATAGAAAACTATCACCTCACTGTATAGGATTATGTGCAGCCTACTATAAAGTAGCTACTAGCTAGAGTGGTCCAAAATGATGTTAAAATACATATATTTTCTACAGCTGGACCAAATCCCCCAACTCTGAGAATTGCATCTACATTGAAGGACTTCTGTAAAGAACCTGCATATTTCTTTAGTGATGCTTTCCATGCATCAATCTATCTGGAATGTAACAAATGTTTCCTGTTTTCTCGTTATTATATATTCTGGGAAATGGTAAATAGCTGCATTTGACAATGATATGATTGGTTTGAAATATGACGTTGTGCTATCCTGGAGTATGGCTGTAATGCATTTACTTATAGAATTAACTTTCGAACGGTAAGTATTCAAGGTTCAGGAAAAATATCAAGAGGAGGTAATCTACCCTGGTTTAATGAAAATCTGTGGAAACTGATGAAAAGCAAAGAATCAAATCTACTGTAGAGGAGACACAGATATGTTTATATATTAGACTTGAGGAACAAAGTTAAAAGAACTGGGATTAGCTAAAACTCTCTTTTTATCTCCATGTAATGAATAAGGCATATTAATAAATTATTCTGGGAATAAAATTACAAGCAGGGTCCCACATATTTAGGGGATCTTCAGCTCAAAGCACAGGGGAACTTTATTGAAGGCAATAGTTCTATTGCCTCTATTTTTAACAGTTTCATGGGTCTGTTCATGATTTACTTTTCAAAAAAGGAACTAGATATGGTTCCTTTTAGATGCTGCAGATGATGGGCCATATTCACAAACATTCTAAGAATACTCTCAGAGAGCTTCTAATGTAGCCTTAAAAAAGTAGTAGTAATAGTAAGGAGTCCTTGCTTAGGGGTGATTTAGGAAAGTTCTCCAAGCAGCTCTGAGCAAGGAAGGGACAGAAACTTTTACCTTGGTGAGGAGGTGTGGTTGACCCCACTGCTAGGTATGATGCATTCTTTTAAAAGGTGTGATTGGTTGTCACACACACGCCCTTTCGTGAGCACGCAAGGTGCAGAAACCCAGTGGAAATTAAATGAACTGCTGACTGTGAAAGTGTTGTCATTGTTTGTGTGATCAATCTGCTGATGGAAGATTGACACAGACTCACTGCTGCACTGTTGCATTTTTACGGGTTCCCAAATATCTAAGTATTGTGATCATTTTACTTTTGGTGTTATATTGTTATTACGTTGGATGGGAAATGTGAGTGCATCTCTAATGAGATTGACCACAAATATTATTCCTACATCTGATCTGCAGCAATTTATTTACTCACTGTCATTCTCTGCCATTTTCGCCTCTTTTTAAGAAACTCTTACTGTACGTTCACACCAGAAGCTTCCAAAGAGGCAAAGTCTGTCACGGACGCCCAAGAAGCCCGACTGTCAAAAATATTTGTGGCAGCTCTGGTTGCTCTAGTTGCTCATCACACGAATCACTGAACGTTCGATCATGCTTGTCAGTTTAAAGGAGCCACAAAGCAGACTACTGGCTTGAATGCAGCGTAGTTGCTGCTTGCCGTTGTCCAGTCAAAAAGCTCATAGTTGGCCTACAGAAAGTTATGTTTGGTCAATGAAAACAGAAAGCGTATGTCATCTCATTCAAACCAAGTCAGGAAGACTTGCATGCTACTTCGCAACATTAGCCTGCAATTCTCTCCTCTATTACTAACATTACACACTTTAAAATTCACCACGGTTGCTTTGGTTGTCCAGGATGTGCAGCTGACGGCCAGGTCACCCAAGTGGCCCAAGTCGCCAGACTCTCATTGAAAATGAATGACTTCTGCCACTTTGGAAGCTCTGGTCGCTTTTGGTGTGAACGTACAGATAATCCTCTTAAAAGTCATCCTCCCTGCTCCTAACAGTTTTTCACCATCCAAGCTCTTTTAGGGACTTGTATGTATTAGCTCCCTCAGAAACTCTAAATGTAGGGTTGCTTTCCAACTTGAAACCATAAAACACAAAGATATATTAATTCCCCTCCTTGCTCATTAAATTACCTTGTTACTTAAACACATACTTTCCCTAATGGTTGTGTGTGTGTGATATTGTAACTTCTATTTTTAAATCTGGAGTCCACCACAAAGCCAGTAACTATAGACTCATAAGCATACTGCCAGATCTAAGGTTGCTGAGAGGGTTGTCACTGAACAACTGTATTTATCTTAAAGGTTCTATGTACAGGATGAGATTTTGGATATTCATAGCAGCTCAGATCAACAAACTTTCTGTTGATGCCGTTACAAAGGTAAGACCTAGAGCTGGACCATGGGGTACACAGTTCCATGAGAACGCAGAAGGTTTTATCTAAATTAGGTTGGAAAAACAACAGGTTGTCAGTGGGTGTTTGTAAATCCAATGTGATCCTCTACACTAAAATAATAACACTGTTGTTCAAAGAAACAGAGCATTCTATATGAATTATAAATTGGTCCAGTTTCACGTTCACTGTGCAGACAGAGTTAGTGCTGCCGCTCAGACAGTCTGGTGCTCTGAAAAACTGAATGGTATATCCAACAGCACTCCACATTACTAAACGGCCCACTTTGTGCCAGAGTTGGCTATCGAAGCTACTATTTACATTTGCACCCTGTCTGCAATTAATTAATTGCCTCTCTGTCACACAGGGGTGTATTGACATAATCAAACACACACACACACACACATACACACACATACACACACACACACACACACACACACACAAACACTGTAAAGAATATTCTCTGCTTCAAACACTCCTGCAATTACTGCATCATGTTTGTCAAATTAGACCCTCCTCATTCCCACTCCATCATGGAGTGTAATTCTGTTTGTAGTCAACTTCACAGCCGAATAAATCACCCGTCATGGTGTAGGCTATAAATACAGCTGCAAACTTCAGGACAAACTTCCCGTCTCAGTGGCGGAAACAGGTACTGTTGTAACTTCTCATACCATGCAGAAAAATATCACTTAATGTATGTTTTATCACTTATATTCTGCATGTGCTGCTATTGTTTACCTGATTTTTCTGCATGTTATCCTGTTGTCAAATAAGAACAAATGGCAGCAGAAAAAAAAACAAAAAAAAAACCTCTACTTCCAAACATCTTTGGTGCCATTTCTTTCTTATTTTGTGTACATATTGTTTTTCATCCCACTGTTTATTAGGGATGCTGCGATCCGGATCACGTGGATCGGATCGGATCGCACTGCAGGGGAAAAGTGTGATACTAGCACTGTGATACTAGCACTCCATTCCACAAATCCGCTCCAGCTTTTCCATCCAGCACTTCATTGTAACACACGAAGAAGAGAGTGGGTCTGTATCAAGCCCCAACCTCCGGGGGAGACGAGTGAGGCCAATGCGGAAGTGCCAAAAACTGCAGTTCACTGACTGTCCACTTGAGGCTGGCTCCGGAAGTGAGTCAATTCCCATAGACCCCCATGTTAAAATGCCCAACTTTAGAGCAGAAATAAATTTCATGACAACTGGGGGGGGGGGTGAATTTATTAAGGTTTGAAATTGCACATAATTAAGGGCTTGGTCACTTTGAGTGACAGGTCGCACCATCACGGGTGGCTAACTAGCATGCTAACTAGCCGCTGGCTCTGCTGTACGGAGCTCGGCGGAGCTAAGCTCAGACTCGGCCGTCTGCTCGGCGTCAA
>NC_065525.1:5524221-5525367 GCF_006386435.1 Epinephelus moara
AGTGCTCCACACTGTGCATATGAAAGTAAAATGATTGTAATAAATGCTTTAGGTAATTAAAAACATAAAGTTAACTATAAAGGGTGAATCAGTTCTTTTTGTTGACAGTACTATTATGTCACATCTGTAGGATAAAATAAAACAGGGAACAACACCTCAAAATATAGATGACAGTCTTTTAAATGCTTTCTTTTTGTCCTTGGAAGACAATGTAATATTAGCTGTCTAAAGTCAAGTAGCCAAAACTGGTACTTACAGTTTCTGCGGTGTGTAGCAGGCGTGGTGGAGACGTAACATTAACAAGTGGCCATGACCTCAACGGTGATGTACTGAAAGAAATTAACATCTTGTAACAAGTATAACACTGCCTTTCTTTCACAATTTCTACATTTCTTTATCATGTTCTAGATGATAATCTCACAATGCGCTGTTGATAACAGTAACGTTAACGTTACAGATACATTTCAGTCCCCTTCGACTTTTATCAATGTCACGTTACTATAATTAACGTTAGCATTCTATATTTAAAAATGTTGAAGCGTTTTTTAAGATTGTGTAATCTGAATAACAGCTGAATCATTGTTTCAAGATTTGTTGTATAACGTTAGTTTCAGGTAAACTCAACTTACCTCAAGTTTCATGAGGGAGCTGGCACCAAGCGGGAGCAGCCGACACCACAGGGCTTGCCAAAGTAGCGTAGCTTGTTAGCCTCGTAGCTTCTTAGCCTAGCTTGTTAGCCTTAGCTAAAGCCTTAGCAAGGTCGAGCATGGTGGGCGTGTTTAGGCAACCAGGCTTCCTTCGGCCCGCCTCTTTGCCCATTTTTGATTGTCTGGGAGTTGGGTGGAGTCAGACACTGCCAAGATGGCGACGTCCAGAGCGGAGTATTTTGAGCTTCAATTCCACTCTTCAGAAACTAGGGTGACCATATTTTGATTTCCAAAAAAGAGGACACTCGGCCAGCCACGACGTAGCCTACTTAAATGATACTCGCAGTTTACTCAAAGATGCCTTATAATTTTAATGTATTTAAAATTTATATGTATGGATAGAAAATTCAGTTATATTACAAAATAATACCTCTCAAAGACAGAAATTCAGATAGGCCCCAATAGGGGAAACATACACACACTAGAGTGTGGCGATCCG